>NC_056744.1:1083982721-1084057721 GCF_019279795.1 Protopterus annectens | reverse complement strand
TGTTTTGCTGGGACAGTAGTTGTGGTTTTTGAGGCAAGGTCCAAGCTGGGTATGGAGACAAGTTCCTTAGGATTGGGTATCAGTATTGGCGGGGCTAGTCCGGGGCAATTAATATCTTTGGCTTCTCGTCTGACTTTTAGGAGGACCTTGGGTAGAAGAGGCAGAGGAGGAAAGGCGTAAATTGATAGGTTTTTCCAACTGAAGGATAGGGCGTCCACTTTCCATGCTTCTCTATGATAAGTCCTTGTGCAGAATCTTTTCAGTTGATAATTTTGAGGAGAGGCAAACAGGTCTGTCTGGGCTCCCCCATTTCCATGCTATCATGCTGAAGACTTGTGGATTTAGTTTCCACTCGTGAGGATCCATAAGGTTTCTGCTTAAATTGTCTGCCAGAGTGTTTTGTTTTCTTGGCAGGAATTGAGCTTGAAGATTTATTTGGCAGGTCAAAGCTGTGTCCCACAGTGCCATGGCTAATCTGCAAAGGAGGTATGAGTGTGTGCCCCCCTTGCTTGTTTATATACCACATGACTGTGGTGGTGTTCGTCTTAATCAGTTGTCCTGGATGAAGAAAGTCCTTGAAGGCTGTTAGGGCATTTTGAGCAGCTAGCATCTATTTCTGGTTGATATATAGATGCATTTGATTTGGTACCCATATGCCCTGAATGCATCTTCCTGCCATGTGGGACCCCAGGCATAATCTGATGCGTTTGTTGTTAAGGTCTGGCTGGCAGGGGGTAGAGTGAAGGGTTGTCCCACGTTTTGCTGACAGGCCTTTGCCCACCATAGAAACTCCTGTTGCAGGCAGGGGATGAGAGAAATCATTGTTTCCAGACTGTGTGAATGTTGACTCCATAAACGTTTTAGGTACCACTGAAGTTTCCTCATATGCAGTCTTGCATATGGAATTAGTAGGATACAGGATGTCATGAAGCCCAGAGCCTGCAGAATTTGTCTCGCAGAAGACTGGGTTTTTGTTGCCATCAGTTTGAAGTTAGTAGTCAGTTGCCTTTTGTTTATCTGGCGTGAGGTAAGCCATCTGGGCAGTTGTATTCAAGCTTGCACCCAGGAATGTTATCTTTTGAGAGGGTACCAGTTGTGATTTCTATTTGTTTATTGTGTACCCTAGGCATGTTAGAAGCCTTTTCACAAATGCCAGGTATCGTAAGAGTGTGTCCTTGTTCTCTGCTTGAATGAGACAGTTGTCCAAGTACGGATATATTTGAACACTTTGTCTGCAAAATGCAATTACTGGTGCCAGGCACTTTGTAAAGACCCTGGGCGCAGTAGATAAGCCAAAGGGAAGTGCAGAGAATTGGTAATGCATTAAGCCAGCCTTGAATCTGATGTATCTTCTGCACGACTGTCTTATTGGGACATGCAGGTATGCCTCTTTTAGGTCTAAAGTCATCAGCCAAGCATTCTTGCCCAGCATGGGCAGAAGCTGCTGCAAAGTGGGCATTTTGAATTTTGGAATGTAAAGGTATGTGTTCAAAATCATTAAATCCAGTATTGGCCGCCAGGCCTTGTCCTTTCTGGGTACCAAGAACAGTCTTGAGTAAAAACCTTGTCCTTTTTCCTGTTCTGGTACTGTCTGAATGGCCCCCATATCCATGAAGGACGTAACCTATTTCTGTGCCTCTGCCCATTGTTTTTTTTTGGCAGATCTGGCCAACCATTTGTCACTGGCAGAGTGTGGAAATGGAATCTGTATCCCTGCGATACGATGTTTAGTACCCACTTGTCCTGCGTTATTAACTGTCAATTTTGAGCAAAAAATGCTAATTTTCCCCCTATGGGTGCTGCCAAAAGATAAGTGCTTGGTGTAGGCAGAGGGAAGTCGCTGGGATTGCTTTCTGTAGGTTTGCGCTTTATCTCCTCCAGATTTGGAGGTGGATGTGGTCCACTGCTTTGACCTGTACGAGTCTTGAGCCTGGTACCTGGAACCCTTAGGGCATCTGGATTTGCCCCTTTGAGCTCTGTCTGACACAGGAAAGGACCAATTTTTTAGGCCAGTGTCTACTGAATCTAGGTGGCTGCACTTGTAAGAAATATTTAACAGTTTGCATAGACTTAGCTTTGTCTTCCATTTTCTTTAAAACCTCTTCTGCCTTCATACCAACCAGGCATGCCTCCTAAATCACAGATCCAGTAACTGAGGCCCTGCAGGAGGCCTCTAAGGAATCAAAACCACATCGCAGTATGCTTTCCAACTTGTTCAGCTGCATGCAATAATTCCTGCAACTCCTTATTTTCTGCACATTCTGAAATCAACATCATTTTCTGTTTCAGCAGTCCCATAACATGTTGTTGGTACTTAAGCATATGAAATTGACAGTTTAAGGCCCTGATTGCCAATGTTGCAGATGTATAAACCTTTTTTCCCCCATCTGTCCAGTGCCCTTGAATCTCTGTCGGAGGGGATAGGGTTTTTTGCTGTTGAGACCTCAACTCCCTTTGGACCCTGTGAAATAGTTTCAGGATCAACAGCAGGGTTTCTAAATAAAAAAAATTATGAGAGTCAGGGACCCTGTAATACCTGTCAGGCTTACTGGGAGCCGGAGGTAAGGAGTCAGGGGTCAGGCTTGACTCCTAAAACACATCATCCACAATGTCTAAAACAGGGGGAATGGCTAAAGGCTTGGGCTGAGGGAGAAGGAAATCCCTGAGCCTCTTTTTTGATTCTGAAAAGTCTTGACTCCCAGTGAAAATGTTCCCTAAAAGTATGCAAGGTTTCTCCAAATTAATAATCCTCAGGAGGAGATGCAGATGGAATAGACTCCTCAGCATCAGAATCCTCATAGGGAGATAAAGATAATTCCTGATCAGAAGAGGAATCAGAAGAAATAGAAACCTGATCTGAAGATTCATAGTCAGTGTCTTGCCTAGGCCTCTTATCTGGAGGGGGATGGGTACCCCTGATCAAGGTAATAAGGTCTTCAGCCATTTTGATAATCTGTTTTTTAGGCATAGAGGCCTGTGCACGTGGCTCAGGCATCGTTTTTTTTAGTTTTAGAAGGTGTCTTTGCCTTTGGTTTTGCAGCTTTCGTCGGTTTGACATAAAAATGTTGAGGTCTGAATACACCCTCAGAAGGCGGTGCCTGCTCAGCAGTTCCGAACCCATCGGAGGGAGATACATCTGTCGGTCCAATACCTTAAGTATCTTGCGGCATGCCGGACTCCACATGGGTGTCGGTAGAGGCCTGCGACTGCCTTTCTCTTTTTCTTTGCGTTTTTTTATGTAGTCCGCTAGTCGGACTGCTATCCAACGACATTTCTGGGTAGTTAAATCTATTTCCAAATACTTAGCTGCAAAAATATACCGACGCTTAATAGCGCATTGGTTAAATCTAGCACAAAACAGACAGCCAGGCACGTTGTGATCAGGGCCTAGGCAAGGAATACAGTATAAATGGAAACCCTTATGAGGTATTTGCTTCCCACAAGTAATACAATTATTAACTTTTTCTGACATCGGTAAAAAGCAAGAAAAAAGTTTCCCCAACGGGGTACTTAGCTTTAGTGAAGACTTCGGTTCTGAAGCTCAAACTCGAATATTTCAGGAGTCGGCCGACTGGCACTTGCGAACTGCTTCTGCTTCGGGCACCGCTCGGCAAGAAAGACTAAAGAAAATGGCGTCGGCTGCTTGTCTTATACTCCTGACGATCTGAAAGAGGAGACAGCAACCAACGCAGGACCCAAGACTTTGGAGTTCAGGCAGACTGAGGGCAACCTGCCAGCAGATTACCCAAATGTAATGACTGCAACAGTGAAACACGAAGAAAATCGGCAAACGCCCAACAATGACCCAGAGATTTTTTTCCCTGGGGGGGGGTCACTGTTCTGGCCGTTCAAGACTTAGTGCTTTCGATTAAGCTGTTTTGAGGTAAGGGTATTCGCTGTTTTTAGCTGTCGATGTTCTAATATAGACCCATATGCAAGCATGCATGCATGCACACATGCACGCACGTGTGAGGGAGCCAAACCTTCCACATGGAAGGGATCAAACTCTTTTTAGCACTTTCAAATTAAATTTCATGATGTAGAAAAGTGAAACTTGATTCAGAATACAAATAACTGAATGAATGAACTGAACTTGAATAAGTAAATTAGGGGAAAATTATTTATACAGGCACTAATGAAAATCTCCAGTTTGATAAAGATTTTTTCATGGTAGGTTTTAGGACGCCACAAAATTATTAATTACAACTGTAGAGAAGTTAGAATCATAAAGTAAAGGTTAACTTCTAAGCAGAAAAATGGACAGACACAAGATCAAACAGAAAATAAAGTTGTGGGAGTATACCCCCCTTAAAAGTAGGTCTTGGAGAAGCATGAGACTGCAGCAGTAAATCAGGGTCTCACCATTCGTTCCAAATAAGTTTTCAATATTTGTATGACCATCACGCATAATACTTGGTTCCCCATACAAGCAGCCCTAGTTTAACTTCAGTTCTTCAGAGCAAAAAAACTCACTAGACTTGTGCTTCAAGCAAGTAGCTTACGGTGATAAACAATGTGATCACACTATGAAATGAAAGTAAATTTTATCAATTAATGCTAATATCAATAAAGAAATCCAAAAAGTAAGGCAAGTATTTATGTCCACAGGAGGTGTGTGTGTGTGTGCGTGTGCGTGTGTGTGTGTGATACTGAAGAAAAGCCTGGCAATCTATTTCCCCTCCCTTGTCTAGTAAACTGGATGGCAGTAGCTGTTCATGAGGTTGCTCCTGGAGTTAGATGTGACTTGTAAGAATGGCTGGATTTTTGGGGAAGCCATGGTAGAAGTAGAAACAGAAATTAGAGGGGGAGGTGGGTAGTTAAAGGTTTTCTTACAGCACAGCCTTACCAAAATATGTCCAGCTTTTAGCACACAACACTTAAAACTATAAACAGAAGTTCAATAAGCAGATTTCAAATTTTTTTTGTTAAAATACATTACACAACTTGGATCAGGGGACTTGAGTGTGATGTGTGATATGGTTGAAAGACCTGGTAACTGGTTTCCGTTCCTTCCTTTACCTTGAAACCTCCAAGGGTAGTGGTGGCAATCCACAATATCATTCTAGGAGGTGAATGCAATTTGTAAGAGAGTGAGCAAGCACAATTTGCTTCAGCCCTTGTACAAAGGGATTTAAAAAGATCCCAGTTTTGTCTTACTAACCATAAAAGGCAAAACAGGCCAATGATACTGACAGTTTGTTTAGAAACGGGCCTTCTTTGCATTTTTTTTTTTTGGCGGGGGGGGGGGCATTTTTCTGGTAAAGCATTTCAACCACCCATGAAAATTTAAAGTAGGTAAAAAGCAGGGTTAGCACACACCTTCATTCTGGTTTGGGGAGCACTGGTGTCTAAACAGGTTTAACAGACACCAATTTAGTGAAAAAATAATCTTTATGGGCAAATTCTCTCATCATGAAATAGTGTGTAATGTTTACAAAGTGCTGGTATTTCAGACATTGCCCAGCCAGGAAAACAATTACTACGATTTTTCTATGATAGACACTTTTCTATTCCCGGCAAAAAATGGATTATTGATCATTTCCACACAAGAACACCTTTGACACCTTTTTATAGGTTCATAGGTTGGTACTGGGCTATCTGCCCGAAGGCATACATTAGCCCAGCCATGTTGTGCGGTATTCACCGCCCCTTTAGTAGTTCCCTAGACCCTTGTACTAGCAGCTAGTACCCTTGGCCCCTATCTAGTAGTGCTGTTGGTGTGATCCCCGGTGTGAATAAGAAGTTATGTACTCACCATAACGTTCCATCTGAGTAGGTGACTTCATTTGTCTGCAACCTGTGGGTCTTGGATCCGATATCAGATCCGAGCCGGCAACTATTTATACAGCTATGGATCCGAGCTCCTAGCTCCTCCCCTCACCCATAATCCCCTGCCAACCCCAATTGACCTCAGATCAAGTTTGCCCTCCTATATACCAGAAAGGTATCCCAACAAGAAAAGGCAGGAATAATACTAACATCTAACTCTTCTGAAGGCCAGGGGGAAGGAGGGGGGGATGGTTGCAGACAAATGAAGTCACCTACTCAGATGGAACGTTATGTTGAGTACATAACTTCTTAATCTGGAGTAGGGACTTCATTTGTCAGCAACCTGTGGGACAGAGTCCCCAGCTACCGGAATCTTGGGCGGCCATCATGGAAGAATGTTCCGGAGAACTGCGGAGCCAAAGGATGCTCTCCCTCTGGAAGTGACGTCCAGTTTGTAGTGGTTAATAAAGGTATGAGATGAGGCCCAAGTGGCTGCCGAGCAAATATTATCCAAGGGGACTCTAGATCTGAATGCAGTAGAAGTAGATATGGAGCAAGTGGTGTGAGCACGGACCCTTTGCGGTGCAGGCCTCCCAAAAGCCTCATAAGCTAGAAGGATACATTGGGAAATCCAGTGTGATAAGGTGACCTTCGAAACGGCTTTACCTAAATTGAATCTGGCAAAGGAAACTAACAGCTGATCAGATTGCCTGACCAGCAGTCCTATGAATATAGAAACGCAGCTGCCTAACTACAGAAGCACACCAGGCCCCAAAACACAAAAACACACACACACTACGACCAGCGAGGGGAGGAAATACACTAAAAAATTAACCTAAAGGGATCCTAAACACACACACACACACACACACACACACACACACACACACACACACACACACACACACACACACACACGAGTTAAGAAAGAAAGATTTTTCTTATTCAACAAGTTTTTTGAAAACTTATCCGACAGTCGCCAGGAGCTCTGCAATCCAGCTGTCTCTTCTAAGAGCGGCAAACTAGATCTGAGGTCAATTGGGGTTGGCAGGGGATTATGGGTGAGGGGAGGAGCTCGGATCCATAGCTGTATAAATAGTTGCCGGCTCGGATCCGATATCGGATCCAAGACCCACAGGTTGCTGACAAATGAAGTCCCTACTCCAGATCTTTCTGTTACCCATCCACTCATCAAGGCTCCTCTTGAAGAGTGACAGTGAGGGGCTCTGTCTTATGTAGATCGGGACCCTGTTCCATAGTAAGGGAAGTCTCTGCGAAGGGACTCTATCCCTCCAGCATGTTCTGTTCATTGTTGTGTTGAGGTTTATATCCCTAGTGCGTGTAGCTCGAGTAGATTTGGTTTTGCTAAGATGGAGCATGTTCAACAATTCTGGGTTGGACATGGCTCTGTACGTTAGACTGAGATCACCTCTGAGAAAGCGGTATGCAACAGAGAACAGTCTTAGCTTTTTCAATCGTGCTGCATAAGGCAACTGTTTGAGGCCAGTAATTCTCTTGGTTAGGTACCTCTGTGGTCTCTCCAGCTGCTGGATATGTCTAGCCAGGTACATTCCAATTGCATTGTACTCAATAATGGGTCTGGATGAGGAAAGAGTAGAGGGGCACCATTACATCCTTAGATCTTGATGAGAACCCTTTCGTGATCAGATGGGTCACATAGAAGGATTTTCTAACCACTTAGTCAGCTTTCCTTTGATAACCATGTTGCTAATCTACTTGGGTCCCTAGATCCCTTATTTCTTCTTCAGATTTCAGGGGATTACCTCCTATGTTGTAGTTTGTGGGTACTCTTGTTTTTTTCGAAGGGGATTACTATGCATTTTTTGCATTTAGCTTGAGACCATGGCTTTGACACCATGCATCAGTCTCATTTAAGCCCTTCTGGAGGATCTCCATGTCGGCCGGAGACTATTATAGCACCCAGTTTGCAGTCGTCCGCAAACTTAGTCAGCCACAGCCCTTCCGTGCTTGCCTGTACTTCTGAGAAGTATATGCCAAGCAAAAATGAGAAAAATGACATTACATACATTAACCACATACAGTATATGGCAGTATAGAAAAAAACTAAAACAAACGGGTCTCTGCCAGTTCACAAATTGTTTCTCATATACCAGTGCAATAATAAATATTCTCACATTGGTGACAAAAGATCAACTGCAATTACCTGAAAATCTTTCTTAGCTCTATTTACCCAAGGCACAGGATATTAAAGTTATTGTTATGGACTCATATCAATCGTAATATTGCTCTGCTTGTGAATTTTGCTCTACCACTTTCCTGGTGTTAGTGTAGGATTACGACCTGAACACCCAGCAGCTTAACCCATACCCTCTTGACTTGAAATCCCCTTTTCCTACCTCACCCGGCCTTTTTTTTTTCTTCCTTATATCTGGACTGCCTGCTCATCTATTTCATTGTTTTAATGCTTCCTCTCCCCATTACTACAGAGACTGGCCACTAGGTGGCAGTATTCACCAACTAAAACCTCCCTTCCATCTCTCCTTCCAACTTACTATAACATCTCAATATAACACCTCTCCTCTTTCGCTACTTACTATCGGTCCTACCCTCCAGCCAGCTCTCGATACTTGTCTGTTCCCTCACGCATACACCTACAGTCACTTTAACCTTCCTACCTAGCTCCCTCCATACTTACCTTTATCCTGACTGATTCCTCTCTCTGTCCTGCTGTCTTCTTCCTTGTGTCTACCCGCTCCGTTCGCCCTACGGGCTCACTCCACTCCCCTACCCTACCCCCAAATCCCACCCACCCCCAGTGGTCCTACACTTGTACTTACTTAGCCACTCCCTCCTCAACTTCCACCCAATCACACATACCTCCATTTAAACTAATTAGACACACCCTTACTCATTCCGTATTACAATGCACCACTACTTTGACTACATTACCTTAGCCCTCCTCTACGGCTTAACAGGAACTAACCCCCTTCTCTCTACACCCTCCTTATCTACTTCCACTACTTACTTCTACTACTCATAAATTTTAACCCTTCCCATTTAACACTTCCTAATCTCAATCTCAGTGAAAATGGCTTGGACTACCTTAATCAAATTAATATTCCTAGCTATACTTCCTACTATCCTTACCTTCACCTACCTCCTCACTTTTTTCGAAAAACTGCAATATTACCATTTCAACTGCTCTCCAAAACAAACAGCAATTCACACATCCATACTCACTTGCAATCACACTAATATCACTTCCATTCCCAGCTATCGACTACCCAAATTCCACAGAGTCTCCCACTCTAAATATAATAATCATACTATAAAAAGAGAGAAATATTTACTTTACCTACAATACAATGCAGCAACAAAACCTCTCAATCTCTCCTTACTAGATGGTGACATCCACCCAAACCCTGTGACAATACTACCACCCTAACAGCCCAGCCTAAACTCCCCAACTCACTCCTAATAGGACATCTAAACATCCGTAGCCTTAACAATAAAGTAGCTCATCTCCATGCTCTTCTAGATATTCACTCCTTTGATATCCTTTGCCTGACAGAAACTTGGTTGAAACCAGGGACCAAAGACAACGAAATTATCCCCCAAGGCTACAATATCATTAGAGAAGACCGAATAAAACGTAAGGGAGGAGGCTTAGCAGTTATATTTAAAGATGGATTTGATGGATTTCACATCTCCACACTCCCATATAACCCTCCTCAGGATAGTAACACCGAAGTCCTAGTCACCAAACTTCAAATCAACCCTAACAAAGCTTTATACCTCATCTGTATCTACCTCCCGGTAATATCAGCACAATTGAAGCTATATTAAACTGGGCATCCTCAACTTACCCCCAAGAAACAGTAATACTAGGTGATTTTAATACTGACTGGAAAAAAGTCAATACAGATAACCACACTTCTCACATTAACCTGCATGGCTTTAATCAAACTATCACCTCCACGACCAGAATTAATAAACCAAACAAAAAAGAGGCTATCTTAGACTGGATACTAATAAACAGACAGGAGCAAGCTTACAAGGTAGGCACTCTCCCAGACTATTTAAGTGATCATATGTTGACCTACATCGTAAGACAAAAACATGACCTGCCTAAACCTCCCCACTTTTAGGATTGCGCGGACCAATAAACACTTTAGCCCAGAATCATTCCAAAATGAACTTAGTGCCTGTAACTGGTACCCTTTAAATTAAAAACTCTACCACTTGAAGAGGCTATAAAATATCTAAACTCTACTTTTTTATCCATTCTTGATAAACATGCACCTAAATGGTCGATCCGAATTAAATCCAAACCAGCCCCCTGGCTTTCCAAAGAAACCAGGCAAAAAATTCTACTAAGGAACCAATCTTGGGCTAAATGGAGGGCTAACAAAACTAGCAAAAACACCGCAAGGCTGAAGATTGAAACCTCGTTTACCAAGTAAAAAAACAACCACCAATTAGACCAGCAAAAACACCGCAAGGCTGAAGACTGAAACCTCGTTTACCAAGTAAAAAAACAACCACCAATAAATGAGGTTTCAATCTTCAGCCTTGCGGTGTTTTTGCTGGTCTAATTGGTGGTTGTTTTTTTACTTGGCTAACAAAACTATCTCTGATCAACAAAATTTTAGGCAACTAAGAAATAATACAAAAAAGGCAATACTTACAGATAAAAAGAACTATTACTGTAAACTACAACAAAACCATCAAAACAATCCCCAAAAATTTTGGTCTAGCATAAACAAACTCCTGTCCCCTGGACACTCTCATACACCTACCCCTCTTGAGGCTGATCCTAATACCCCCCTACAAACAGCCAATACATTTAATACTTTCTTTACAGAGACCATACAAACACTAACCAGTCAGCTAATCCCAGACAACTCAAGCCTTCACGCCACAACATTACCTCCACTACCAACATTTAAACTGCAACCTATCTCGACTACTCTCATCTGTAAATTGCACTTGGGTTGAATCCCAAAGCTAAGGTTGGGTGGCTGGTCTATAGAGAGTTAGGATTGGCTAAGAGGCCCTGCAGAACTGCAGTGGCAAATCCTGCTCTGGATTTAGAGTAAAGAGGCAGGTGGTAATGCTTGGTGAAGGTGTGCACTGAACTCCAAACTTTATTTGGTAGGTACTCCTCTGAGAAAGGCTGCTGAAGTGGCTGTTGCCCTGGTGGAATGAGGTCTAATGTTATTAGGGACTGGTTTTCCATGCTGTGTGTAGCAGTACCGAATACTGTCCTATCCATTTGGATATAGTCTGCTTTGAGTGATCCTGCAGCATATGCTACAAACAGTTGATCAGTTTTCCTGAAAGCTTTTGTTTTGTCCAAGTAGAAGCGCAGCTGTTTGTGTATGTCCAAAGAAGTTTCTCCCCTTTATTTTGGGAGTTTGGATAAAAAGTAGGCAAACGGATGGTTTGGTTAAGAGCCACACTAGATACCACCTTTGGCATGAAGGTAGGGTTTGTCCTTAAAGATACCCTCTCCTGATGAAAAATTATAAAAGGTTCCACTGCATTAATGCCTGTGGCTGAGAATCTTCGTGCTGAAGTTACTGCCAGGAGCAGAGCTGTTTTCCATGATAAAAATTTTAGATTGGCTGTATTGGCTGGCTCAAAAGGTGGTAGGGTCAGTTTTTCCATAACGAAATTGAGGTCCCAAGTTGGTGTTGGTGCTCTCCGGGACGGTCTTATGTTTTTAACCCCTCTGAGGTACTGCTTTAGCAAGGGATGAGAGAATAAAAGAGGATCCGTGTTATAATGTGCAAAAGTGGCAGAGGCGTGGATGTTAATTGATGAAAAGGATAGGCCTCTGTCCAGCATCTCAGTTAAGTATTGTAAAATCTGAGGAATGTTTGGAACAAGAGGGTCAAGGCTGTGAGCCTGGTTCCAAGCGCAGAATCTCTTCCATTTTTCTGAGTAAGCTTTCCTGGTGCTAGGCCTCCTGGCCTCCAAAATGACATCCATAACAGCTTTAGAGAGAGGTGTTGCCTGTTTGGCTAAAGTATCTGCCATGCAGCCAGGTTTAGGGGTTTGAGCTGACTGTGCAGGATCTGATTGTTTTGTTGAGTCAGGAGGTGTGGAATTTGGGGCAAAATCCATGGTGGGCCCTGAGACAAGTTCCTTAAGATAGGTACCAGTGCTGGCGTGGCCAGTCTGGAGCAATCAGGATCATCTGTGTTTTTTCTTGTCTGGCTTTTAGGAGTACCTTTGAAAAGAGAGGCAGTGGTGGGAAGGCATAAACTTTTAGGTTTTTCCAGCTGAACAGAAGAGCATCCACTTTCCATGCTTGTTTGTGATAAGTCTTTGTGCAGAATTTTTGTAGTTGGCAATTCAGAGGGGAGGCTAAAAGATCCATGTCTGGGCATCCCCATTTTTGCGTTATGCTGAAGATTTGTGGATTCAATTTCCATTTGTGAGGGTCCATGACATTTCTGCTTAGGTCATCTGACAGAGTATTTTTCTTTCCTGGCAGGAATTGTGCTTGCAGGTGAACTTGGTACGTTAGAGCTGTGTTCCACAAGGTCATGGCTTGCCTGCATAGGGGATAAGAATGTGTGCCCCCTTGTTTGTTTATGAACCAGATTACTGTGGTGTTGTCTGTCTTTAGTAATAGTTGTCCTGGATGTAGAAGGTCCTTGAAAGCTGTTGGGGAATTTTGAACAGCCAACATCTCTTTTTGATTGATGTGAAGATGCATCTGGTCTGTGGTCCACTTGCCCTGAATGCATTTTCCTGCCATGTGTGCTCCCCAGGCGTAATCCGAAGCATCTGTTAGAGTTTGCCTGGCTGTGTGTTGGGTAAAAGGCTGACCCTTGTTTAGGTGACATGCCTGTGCCCACCATTGAAACTCCTGTTGTAGGCAGGAAATCATTGGAATTACTGCTTCTAGACTGTGAGAATGGCACTTTTTAGGTACCATTGTAATTTCCTCCTATGCAGTCTGGCATATGGTATTAGTAGTATGCAGGACGCCATGAATCCCAGGGCTTGCAGAATTTTTCTTGCAGGAAGATGGGATGTTTTTGCCAGTAGTTGAAAATATTGAGTTAGTTGCACTTGTCCGTCTGGCGTGAGGTAAGCCATCTGGGCCATTGTATTTAAGCTGGCACCCAGGAATGTAATCTGTTGTGAGGGCACTAGTTTTGACTACTTTTCATTTACTGTGTACCCTAGAGAAATTAGCAACTTTTTCACAAACGCCAGATGCTGTAGAAGAATGCCCTTTGTCTCTGCTTGAATGAGACAGTGTCCAGGTATGGATATATTTGAATTCCTTTTTGTCTGCAAAATGCAATTACTGGTGCCAGGCATTTTGTGAAGACCCTGGGTGCAGTAGATAAGCCAAAGGGCAGTGCAGAGAATTGGTAGTGCATTGTACCAGCTTTGAATCAGAGGTATCTTCTGCAATTTATGCCTCTTTGAGGTCCAGGGTAACCAGCCAAGCCTTCTTGCCCAGCATGGGTAGAAGCTGCTGTAATGTCAACATTTTGAATTTCGGAATATCCAGGTAAGTATTCAGAATTGAACGGTCCAGTGTAGGCCTCCAGGCTTTGTCCTTTCTGGGGACCAGGAAGAGTCTTGAGTAAAATCCTTGTCCTTGTTCCTGTTGTGGTACTTTTTGTATAGCTGTCATGTCCATGAGGGCTGAAATTTGTTTTTGTGCCTCTGCCCATTGATTTTGTGGCAGGCCTGGCATTCCTTTTAGCTTTGGTAAAGTATTAAAGTGGAATCTGTAACCTTGGGACACAATATTCAGGACCCATTTGTCTTGGGTGATTGTTTGCCAGTTTTGAAAAAAAAAGTGCTAGTTTTCCCACTAAGGGGGCTTCCAAAAGGGCCGTGCTTGGCATACGCAAAGGAAAGTCATTGTGACTGTTTCCTGTAAGGTTGAGACTTCTCCTCACCTCCTTTTGGGGTTGAGGTGCCCCACTGTCGTCTGTTTGAGCCTTGGGGCTGAGATCTGCCTCTTGGGTGGCTGTATCTGCCTCTCTGTGGCCTGTCTGACACTGGAAAGGACAATTTTTTTGTTGGCCAATTTCTGCTGAACCGAGGTGGCTGTACCTGTACCTAATCCTTGACTGTTTGCATAGACTTAGCTTTATCCTCCATTTTCTTTAACACCTCTTCTGCCTTAACACCAAACAAGGTATCATGCTGTAAAGGAGCATCCAATAACTTTGCCTTAACATGATCAGGTAAACTCTGTTCCTTTAACCAAGCATGTCTAAGAATAACAGAACCTGTAACTGCAGCTCTACAAGAGGCCTCTAAAGATTCAAAACCACATTGCAGAGTATGTTTTCCCACCTGCTCAACTGCATGCAATAAATCCTGCATTTCTTTACAATCAGTAGCTTCTGAGCTAGCAAGTATTTTCTGTTTAACTGAGCCATTAAATATTGTTGGTACTTAAGCATGTGAAACTGGCAATTTAAAGCTCTTACTGCTAAAGTTGCAGACGTGTATACTTTCTTCCCCCATATAGCCAAAGCTCTGGAATCTCTGCCAGAGGGTACTGGATTTTTTGCAATGCAAGCCTTAACTCCTTTTGGACCCTGGGAAATAGTTTCTGGATCAGCAGAAGGGTTTTTGTAAAGAAACTTGTGAGAGTCAGGGACTCTATAATACCCATCTGGCTTGGCTGGAGCATGGGGTAAAGAGTCAGGAGATAAGCTGGATTCAGAGAACACATCATCCACAATGTCTAGCAGAGGCGGAATAGCCAGGGGCCCGTGCTGAGGCAATAAGAGGAAATCCCTGAGCCTTTTCTTGGATTCAGAGTAATCCTGACTTTCCCAATGGAAATGTTCCCTCATCGTATGCAAAGTTTCCCCAAAAGAATAATCCTCAGGAGGAGAGGCTGAAGGGATAGATTCCTCAGCATCAGAGTCCTACCTGAGGGATTAATTTCCATAGGCCCAATACCTTGAGTTTCCAGAGGCCTAGATGTCTCCACGTGGGAGTCGGAAACGGCCTGTGGCTCTGAGGTAGCGGGTGTCAGGGGCTGCGAAAGCACCTCACTGAGAACCGACGACTGACCTAGAAGAGGTCTCGTCGTCGGTTTTGGACCTCGGATGCCTGTCTTTATCCTTGTCTTTGCGTTTTTTTGGTATTGAGGTCGTCGGCTGATACGACGGCATGGTATAATTGAACCTTCGGCCAAAGTAGTGTAAAGCAAAATCAAAACGTCTTTTTATAGTGCGTTTGTTGAATCTAGCACAAAAACGACAACTAGTGATGTTGTGATCAGGGCCTAGGCATGGAATACAGTAAGAGTGGAAGTCCTTATGATGTATTTGCTTCCCACAAGAAATACAATTATTAACTTTTTCTGACATCGGACTGAGGCAAGAAAAAGGTTTCCCCAATGGGGTACTGAGCTTTATTGAAGACTTCGGATCTGAAATTAGACTTCAAAAATCTCAGGAGTCAGCCGACCAGCACTTGCAAACTGCTTCTGCTTCGGGCACCGCGCAGCAAGAAAGACGGAGAAAATGGCGTCAGATGCATATTATATACCCCTGGCACACTGCCGTCAGGGAAGAAGAGACAGCAACAGACGCCAGACCAAGACTTTGGAACTCTGGCCGACTGCGGGACCACTTGACGGCAGGATAACCCAAGTGTGATGACTGCAGCAGTGTAACACGATGAACATCTAGGTATCTGTGTTGTTCATTTTCATTTTTCCTCACTGATGGGTCTTGGATCAGACTCGGATGCTTTTACAAAACTTTAGGATTCAAGTCTTGAGCTCCTCCCCTCTTCCCATAATGCACCATACCTTCCCTAACTATTCAGATCAGGTCTGCTGCCCTATAACTCAAAAGATTATAGAAACAGGACAGAGAAAACAGCAGGTATGATGTTCAAACCTAGTACCCATGGGTTCCAAATTTCTTCAAATTACTTCTCAAAAGCACCAGGCCGACGGATGGCTGGGAGGGATGTGAGGAAGAATGAAAATGGACAACACAGATACCTAACTAAGTTAAATACACAACTATTAAATCTGATGTCGTCCTTTTCATTCTTCCTCACTGATGGGTCACAGTCCCCAGTTATGTAACTCCTGGGCGACTCTCAAGGAAGATGCGACAGAGAACGGTCGAGCCAAAGGATGCCCTGTTCCTAGAAACAATGACCAATTTATAATTGGAAACAAAGGTGCGAGTCTTAGACCAAGTGGCTGCAGCTCAAATTTCACCAGCTGAGGCTCTAGAAGGAAAAGCAGATGAGAACCATAGATCTAGACTCTCTTGTAAAAGTTTCTAAACTGCATACCCCCTCTAACTGGGTGGTACATCGGGGAGTTTCCTCCTGGGACATGAAGGGGACAGTGAAAAGGGAATGTAATAATCTCTGGATATTATGTTTATCAATCAAACATTGTTTGTTATATGTGTTCAGGCATCTAGGTGTAAAGATAGATGACCCGGACTGCCTCCAGAGATTAACAGTCGTGCAGTGCTTTTCAGGAAAGGACTCTCTGAAACCCTGATTTTGCAGAACCCCCCCCCCCTCCCGTCTAGGGCAGCATTTGCCACTGAAACCTCCTCTGCCTCTGGAAGAAGCATCGCCGCAGAGGTCCTGGAAAGATCAAAAGTAATAAACCACTGGTCCAACCGTTAGAATACGTTTATTAGAAAACAAGAAAGCTTTCAAGCAACACAGGGCTCTTCATCAGTGTTACAATTAAGACATTCACTTCCTATTTAAAACCAAATCCAGCCCATCAAAGTAGTTGTCACAAACACATGACTGAGCTTTATAAAATCACATGACAAAATAAAATCACATGGCAGAATGAAAATCAGTAATAAATAAGCAAGTAATAAATAAACAATGAGTAATAGCAGCCTACTAATATAAATATACATATATAAAAAGATCCTGGAGACTTCCTAAACCAAGTTTATCTCCCTTTTCAATGGTTCTTAATGTCTTCTGAGGGGTGAAAAACAATCCCCATGGCAGACAAAGATTAATGGACGATGCCTTAAAGGGCTACGCAAAGTCACAAAGCTGCATCCTGGCATGCCTCCTGATGGCTATGCCTGCACCAGGCCGCTCTTGAGGTTCCTTCCGCCATATGCGAAATCAACTTCAAGGAATTTGCAAAGGAAGAAAGAGTAGCCAGTTGGGAAGAAGCCTTCAAGTCCTCCTCCGACATGGTATCAGCAGGAGAGTTGGTTAACTTTAACCAGGTCTCTCTGCAAACGGATGAAGTGTGCCAAATAGATCAACAACCTCAGTGCAAAAGTAGCAGAGGTGAAAATGTGCTTTCCATGTCTGTCCAATGCCCTAGATGCCATGTTTGGCAGATGGACAGTGGAGCTTTGTTCAGCCAGCTCTTTTTGTGGCTGCTGCAGAAATAATTGCATCAACCGAATGCCTTTACTCCAGTGCAAGCGATCAGAGGGTGGGCTAAGGAACCTGTCGGGGTTTTTAGGAATAGGCTCAACCTTGCCCAGTTCCTTCCAGACTCGGCGGTAAACTAAACCTATCAGCTCATCCACCAAGGGAGTCCCCCCAGGATGTAGATGGGCCTGCCCGGAAAGCCTGCAGGAACACAGATTCCTCAAGAGGTTAGGAGGACCAGCCACATTTCTGCCTCAGAAGTTCTAGGATGTCTCCTAAGGAAACACAGTCAGATGGCAATTGGGGAGTTACTTCTCACTCATCGAAATCGGTGTCCTCTGTGAGGGACTCCATGGGGAGTCTATGTGCCTCCTCTGACACTTTCTTTCGAGGAACATCCTCCGTGGGGTGTTCTCGGGAGGTATCGGAGAAGGGGGGGCTACCTTGACGGAAATGGTCTGGAGGATCCTTGAAGCTGGCTGACCTATGGCAGGAGTGATGGGCTCATTGCTCAGATCTGATGGATGGAGCAGATCATGGATGCAAAGAGTTGGTCCTCTGATCCTAGATAAAGCTCTTTTTGCAAACCGGAAGTTCGACAGACCCTGGGAGACTCCCTCAGAGCTGAAGTCACGAGAGGAGAGAGCAGAGCCAACCATGGATCCACGGCTTCCAGACCAAACCAGACCTGAGCTGTCCAGGACCAAAGCTCCAAGGGGAAACGACTGAGCCAACAAAGTCGGAGCCGAAAGTAATGCCCTAGAGACTGTGCCAAGATCTTGGATCAGAGACCTCCTCTGAGCTGACCAAATCAAAGCATGGCTTGTCAGGGACATGGGCAGAGTTGAGGAAGGGAGCTTCCATGGATCAGACACAAGACTATCTCGGGTATACAGGATCTCGGAGTTCAGAAACCAAGGGTTGGATCAGAAAAGGAGTCTGCAAAGTATGTAAAGGAGCAGATCCAGGACGGGACAGAGATGGCAAGATCCCGATCTGAATCTGTGCCCAAAGGAACTTCTGCATGCTCCTGTCCATATCGGCCTCTGTGAAGCTTCGTGAAGACCTGGAAGAAGATGCCAAGGAAGCATGTCTGGATTTTGTTGGTGTCTGAAAAATCTTGGTGGGAATGACTGGAGAAACTGGTTTTAAATGGACGGCTGGTGTACGGCTCCTAAGATTCAGATCTGAAGCCTTGCCATCTGAGGGAAGTAGTACCTTAAATAGGGGAGCCTGAAACAATTATAGTTCCTTCCGGATCCACATAGGATCCAAAGATGATTTGGATCTACTTGGAGTCGAAGAAATCTGATCCGATGGGGTATTTGGATCCAAGAGTAGCTTAGTAATACTCAAAGTCAAGGAAGAAGGATCCAAAGAAGTCTTCAGATCTGATAGCTTCTTGGTTGTACTTGGATCTGGTGTAGCTTCTTGGTTGTGCTTGTATCTGGTGTAGCTGGATCAGAGACTTTTGGTCTTTTCTGACTAGGCTCAGACGACTCCCTTGGAGAAGCACAGAGGGATCATTTGGAGTGCACATACTTTGAGGGGGTTTGAGCCCCAGACAAAGTAGAAGACACTGGCAAAAGGCCTTTTAGAATCATCTTGTTCCTACAGTCTGACAAAGCCCAATGATTGAAGGTCGCACACAGCACACTATCAACATCCAAATGTTCTGGTCTTAAACAACTGACACTTCTTGTGGGCAGCATAATTTGGAATTTTATGCCCACAAGAAGTGCATCTCTTAAAGCCCATTTTTTTGGACATAATGAGGCAAAGAAAATGCGTAGTAATCCCCTTTGGAAAAAACAGAGTACCCGCAAACTACAAAGTACAGTTTTGTACCTACCATAAATGTAGATGTCCGATAGGTATGCATCTGCAGTCATAACATATGGGTTGTCCTGCCTCAGGCAGCCCTTCGGTCGGCCGGATTCCAAAGTCTGGGTCTGGCCTCGGCTGATGTTGCACTTTCCCCGACGTCACAGCTTCTGGGGTATAAAGGCATCAGCCGACGCCATTTTCCTCAGTGTTTCTTGCCCCAGATGCCAGGTGCCCTCTAGGAAGGCTAAATTTGGATAATGCTGAAATATTCCAAACAGTAGCAAAATATATACATATATATGTACAAAACAAACAAATACACCATAATAGATTCCCCCAGCTAGCTGAAAGAGGGGGTAAGCACCCTAGGAATACCACAGAGGGGAAGGAGGGTGGGTAATCCTGACTGCAGATGCATACCTATCGGACATCTACATTTATGGTAGGTACAAAACTGTACTATGTCCTTCAAGGATGCATCAGCAGTCATAACATATGGGTAGAATACCATAGCCAAACTGGGGGAGGAGGTACTAAGAGAAGGATGGTGTAGTTAAGATCCCCTGCAGAACAGCAGTTGCAAACCCTGCTCGGAATCTGGAGTATAAAGGCAGATTGTAATGCTTGGCAAATGTATGCACGGAGCTCCAAGTAGCAGCTTCTAAAATGTCCTTGGTAGCCACCCCTCGTAGGAAAGCTGTAGTGGTGGCTGTGGCCCTTGTGGAATGAGGCCTGATATTTTCAGGATCTGTCTTTCCATGAAAGGAGTAGCAAAAACAAATGCAATTTCCTATCCATTTTGAAATTGTCTGTTTGGAAATTGCTCTTCCTTGCACCCCAGTTGCATATGCTACAAAAAGTTGGTCAGTTTTTCTGTTGGTTTTAGTTCTGTCCAGATAGTAGCGTAGTTGTCTGTGTATATCCAAGGTGTGCAAAAGTTTTTCTCCTTTGTTCTGTGGGTTAGGGAAGAAAGTAGGCAAATGAATAGCTTGGTTCAAGGATACCCTGGATACCACCTTTGGCATGAAAGTAGGATTGGTTCTCAGTGACACTCTATCCTGGTGGAAAATAAGAAAAGGCTGGACTGCCATTAGTGCCTGTAACTCGGATACTCTTCTTGCTGAAGTGATTGCCAGAAGAAAAGCAGTTTTCCAAGATAAGAACTGCAGGTCTGCTGATGCTGCTGGTTCAAAAGGAGGTAGTGTCAATTTTTCCAGCACAAAATTGAGATCCCATGCAGGTAGAGGGTCTCCTCGGAGGCTTAACATTTTTGATCCCTCTCAAAAATTGTCTGAGCAGAGGGTGAGAGAAGATAGGTGGATCCATATTGTATTCTGCTGAAATTGCTGAAGCATGAATCTTAATGGAAGAATAAGACAGGCCATTGTGGAACAATTCTGCTAAGTACTCTAGGATGTGTGCTAGGTTTGCCACTGTGACATCTGTGCCCTTTGATGTGCTCCAAATGAGAAACCTCTTCCATTTAGCTGAGTATGTCTTCCTTGTGGAAGGTCTGCGAGCCTCCAGGATAATGTCCTTCATTCTCTGAGATAAAACAGTTTGGTTTGGTTTTAAGGAATTTTCCAGGCAGTTAGTTGCAATGTTTTCAAGTTTGGATGCAGGGTCTTGAAATTGTTCTGTGTTAGAAGAAGAGGCCATAGGGGAAGAGGCCATGAGTTCGCCTGAGACATGCTTCTCAGTAGCGGATACCAGTGTTGTCTTGGCCAGTCCGGAGCTATTAGTATCACCTTTGGCTGTTCCTCCCGGATATTCAGTAGGACCTTGTACATCAATGGGAGAGGTGGAAAGGCATATACTGTTAGGGCATTCCAGATGAAAGAAAGAGAGTCCACCCTCCAGGCTTGTGGGTGGTAAGTCCTTGAGCAGAATTTCTTCAGTTGGTGGTTGAGTGGGGAGGCGAACAGATCTATCTCTGGCATTCCCCATTTCTTTGTTATGAGTCTGAAGATGTCTGGATGCAGCATCCATTCGTGTGCATCCGTGGTAGTTCTGCTTAAGCTGTCTGCTAGTGAATTTTCTTTTCCTGGTATGAATTTGGCCTGCAGCTGTATATTGAGATTCAGGCATAGGTTCCACAGATTCATTGCCATCCGGCATAGAGGGTAGGAATGTGTTCCTCCTTGTTTGTTTATGTACCACATGACCGTGGTGTTGTCTGTCCTTATTAACAGATGTCCTTGCTGGAGGAATGGTTTGAATGCCTCGATTGCATGCCTCACTGCCAGCATTTCCTTTTGATTTATGTGCATGCTTAGCTGCCCTTGAGGCCATAGGCCTTGAATGCATTTGTCCTCCATGTGTGCTCCCCATCCTAGGTCTGAGGCGTCCGTGGTGATGGTCTGCCTTGTTTTTGGTTTGTTGAAAGGCAGCCCTCTGTTGGACTGGCAGGCCTGAGCCCACCACAAGAATTCCTTTTGAAGGCATGGAATGATTGGTATCATGGTTTCTAGACTGTGACTGTGTTGAGACCATACATTCCTTAGGTACCATTGCAATTTTCTCATATGCAGCCTGGCATGTGGAATCAAGATTATGCAGGATGCCATGTAACCCAGGGCCTGCAGGACTTTCCTTGCAGTAAGCTGAGTTTGTCTTGTCAAAATCATGAAATAATCTGGAAGTTGTTTTTGTTTTTCTTCTGTGAGAAAAGCCATCTGAGTGATTGTGTCCAGATCCGCACCCAAAAAAGTTATCCTTTGGGATGGCACTAGTCTTGACTTTTGGATGTTGACTGTGTATCCCAAGGCCTGTAGCAGGTGTATGACATAGGCCAAGTCCTTTAACAATTTTTTCTTGTTGTCCGCTTGTATTAGGCAGTCGTCCAGGTATGGATAAATCTGAATTCCCTGAAGTCTGCAATGTGCAATTACTGATGCCAGGCATTTCGTGAATACTCTGGGCGCAGTAGATAAGCCAAAGGGCAATGCTGAGAATTGATAATGCTCTGATCCTGCAAGAAATCTGAGGTGTCTTCTGCAATCTGGTTGGATAGGGACGTGCAGGTATGCCTCCTTGAGATCTAGAGTCACCAGCCAAGACTCCTTGCCCAGCATGGGAAGAAGTTGCTGTAGGGTCAGCATTTTGAATTTTGGCACAATGAGATAAGTGTTGAGCGCAGACAGGTCGAGAATAGGTCTCCATTGGTTTTCTTTTCTTGGTACCAGGAATAGTCTGGAATAAAATCCTTGGCCTTGTTCTATAGATGGTACCCTTTCTATAGCTTTCATCTGAAGTAAATTGCTGATTTGTCTTAAAGCCTCTGCCTCCTGGTTTGGGCGAAGGTTTGGCATTCCGCCCCTTTTTGGCAAGGTGTGGAAGCAAAACCTGTATCCTTTGTCTATTGTTTGTAATGTCCATGTATCCTTTGTAATGCAATGCCAGTTTTTCGAGAATAAAGCCAGCTTTCCGCCTAAAGGAGCTTCCAGTTGATCCCTGGTAGGCGGAATCAGAGTCAAGTCATTGGGTCTGTCCTGTGGTAGTGGTTGTAGTTGTAGCTGTTGCACTACTCCGCTGGTTGGCAGGCTGTCACTGACGGCCCCTGTAGGCACCCCTTGATTGGCCTCTGCCTCTAGGGCGTCTGTTCCTGCCCCTCTGTGCTCTGGTGGTGTCTGGAAAGGACCAATTCTTTGTAGGCCAGTTTCTGCTGAACCTCGGAGGTTGGACCTGCAGGAATTCCTTTACTGTTTGCACAGATTTTGCTTTTTCTTCCACCTTCTTTAGTATCTCCTGTGCAGGGGAGCCAAATAAATTTTGTTTCTCCATTGGAGCATCGAGGAGTTTAGCCTTGACATGGTCTGGCAAAGATTGCTCCTTTAGCCAGGCATGCCTACGAATTACTGCCCCAGTCATAGCTGATCTAAATGAAGCCTTCAGTGCATCATAGCCACATTTTAAGAAATGATTACTGACCTGCTGAGAGTTGTGTACCAAATCCTGAAGGGATTTACGATCTAAAGGGTCAGGAGATGAAAGCTTCTTATTCAGCTGATCTAACAAAAATTCTTGGTACTGTATCATATGGAATTGACAGTTTAAAGCCCTGGCAGAAAGAGTAGCAGATGTATAAACCTTTTTTCCCCATCTCTCTAATGCTCTAGACTCTCAGAGGGTAGGGGATTTTTGGCAGTAGCAGCTGCAACCCCTTTAGGGCCCTGAGAAATAGTTTCTGGGTCTGCAGCATGGGCTTTGTACAGGTGGAAGTGAGAATCCGGGACCCTGTAATATCTGTCAGGTTTGGCAGGGGCCGGGGGAAGAGAATCAGGTGCAGTACTGACATCATTGTACACATCATCAATTACAGTTAGAACAGGAGGTATGGCTAAGGGCCTACGCTGGGGCAAATGCAAAAAGGTCCTTAATCTTTTTCTAGAATCAGAGAAATCCTGACCCTGCCATTGAAAGTGTTCCCTCATGGAGTGTAAAGTCTCCCCAAAGGAAAATTCTTCAGGTGGGGAGGCCGAAGGAATAGAGTCTTCTGCATCTGAATCCTCATAAGGCGAGTAGGCCCCATCCTGATGGTCTGACAAATCAGATCCATCCGTGGAGTAATCTGAGGAGAGAGGTTCAGAGGGATCAGTCCTGGGCCTTTTGTCTGGAGGAGGTTGGGAGGCCCTGTCTGGGTGAGGATGGGAACCCCAAATTAAGGATATAAGGTCCTCAGCAAGACTAAGAATCTGAGAAATGGAGGAAGGCCTCTGTGAAGCAGATTTGGCAGGCAAAGCTTTTGTAAGTTTGGCAGCTTTAGCCCTGGAGAAGGCCTTAATAGACATAGAAGCTGGGGGTCTAGCTGCCCCACGTGCGGGGGTAGAAATGTCCAAAGGTATGGTGTCGGACAAATCTTGAGCACTAGCTTCGGTAGGGAGTTCTGAAGCCGACTCAGCCAGGGCGACTCTGGCCTCGGTGGTCGGAGGTATGGTTTCGGTAGTAGGAATAACCGTGGACTCTGTTTCAGCCGAAACAGAGACACTCGCGGTAGGCCTAGCCGTGGTTTCAGCCGAAACCGCGGGCCGCGAGTGTCGGTCCTTTTCCTTGCGTTTTTTTTTACCATATGCGAAGTCGGAGTCTCCGACGGCATTTTATAAGCAAAAGCAGTACCAAAAAATTCCTCTGTAAACTCCGACCGACGTCTAAGAGTCCGTCGGTTGAAGGAGGCACAGGCTAAACAAGCTGATACGTCGTGGTCTGGGCCTAAGCAAGGAAGGCAGTAAGAATGGAAATCCTTATGAGGTATTTGTTTCCCACAAGTTAAACAATTATTTACTTTGTCTGACATCGGCTGAGGCAAGAAAGAGTCCCCAACGGGGTACTTAGCTTTTCAAGTCTTGGTAGCTGAAATCTCTGGATCTGACCGACCGGCACTTGCGAACAGCTTCTGCTTCGGGCACCGCGCGGCAAGAAAGACTGAGGAAAATGGCGTCGGCTGATGCCTTTATACCCCAGAAGCTGTGACATCGGGGAAAGTGCAACATCAGCCGAGGCCAGACCCAGACTTTGGAATCCGGCCGACCGAAGGGCTGCCTGAGGCAGGACAACCCATATGTTATGACTGCAGATGCATCCTTGAAGGACATCATAGGAGGTAATCCCATGAAATCTGAAGAAGAAATAAGGGATCTAGGGACGCAAGTAGGTAGCCAGCTTTCCTTTGATAACCATGTTGCCAAAGTGGTTAGAAAATCCTTCTGTGTGACCCATCTGATCACAAAAGGGTTCACATCAAGATCTAAGGATGTAATGGTGCCCCCTCTACTCTTCCTTCATCAGACCATTATTGAGTACAATGCACCAATTGGAATGTACCTGGCTAGACATCTCCAGCAGCTGGAGACCACAGAGGTAACCAAGAGGATTACTGGCCTCAAACAGTTGCCCTATGCAGCACAGTTGAAAAAGCTAAGACTGTTCTCTGTTGCATACCGCTTTCTCAGAGGCGATCTCTGTCAAATGTACAGAGCTATGTCCAACCCAGAATTGTTGAACATGCTCCATCTTAGCAAAACCAAATCTACTCGAGCTACACGCTCTAGGGATATAAACCTCAATGAACAGAACATGCTGGAGGGATAGATTCCCTTCAAAGAGACTTCCCTTACTATGGAACAGGGTCCCGATCTACATAAGACAGAGCCCCTCACTATCACTCTTCAAGAGGAACCTTGATGAGTGGATGGGTAACAAAGTTCACACCGGCGATCACACCAACAGCACTACTAGATAGGGGCCAAGGGTACTAGTTGCTAGTACAAGGGTCTAGGGAACTATTAAAGGGGCGGTGAATACCGCACAACGTGGCTGGGCTAATATATTACTTCGGGCAGATAGCCCAGTACCAACCTATGAACCTATAAGGCAAACAGAAAACACACAAAAGGTTAACAGTAGTAACAGACAAAGTAACAACTCTACTTTGTAACTTTAACTGTAACTTAAAACATTTTTTTAACAGGTGAAGTCAAGGGAGTGCCAATCGCAAGAAAGGAAACTCAGAAAAGGAAACACTGAAGTCCCCAATGCCTGCGAGTTGCTAATAAATTAAGGAGGTGAAGAGAAACAAGAAGAAAAGCTACTTGTAAAAAGTTTTTAGAAAAAGGTTTTACAAAACAATACATCTCCAAATTCAGAATCCACTCAAGACTCAGAAACTATGTCTGGACGCAACTTGCAGCAAACTATATCTGAGGAGTGAGGGAGGGTATGGTGCATTATGGGAAGAGGTCGGAGCTCGAGACTTGGATCTTAAAGTCTTGGAAAAGTTTCAAGAATCAGATCAGAGACATATCAGTGAGGAAGAATGACAAGGACATCAGATCCAGCCTTAAAAAAAACAAAGTGAAAATAGAAGACTTTAGAAACCCACTAAAAATCAACAAATTAAAACAGTTTAGATTTGAAAAAGGTTAATGTTTGGAGACTGTCAAATTACCCGTGACCCTAACTTGGAGATCCAAATCTACCTTAAATTCAACTCTTACTTCACTGCTAGCTACAGATCCCAATCATTGTCCCTTGAAGTTCATGGAAATTACCCTAATACCACTGAGGCATTAAATTTCAAACACCTTCTTGGTAGGGGGCTTGAATGACCTAACCATTGATTGGCACACTTAAATCTGTAGTCTAGTTACATTCAGCAGATCCTAGATTTTAACACCAGTGCTCTGGAGCACTTTGTAAAATTACCTATTAGAGATGCTAACATCCTCGACCTGGTCCTTACCATCATAGCCTCTGCCTGACCCCTCCCCACAGCTCATCATTCCTGGTTAAATCTCACCATAAAATGGTCATCTTCTCTGTCCAGCCTAGTTGCACTACCCCCTTCAACAAATGAAGCCTTATTTTAGGGGCTTCTCCAAGGCAAACCTATTTTATCTTGTAGAATGCATACGCTAAATTTGCAGCCGTTCCCTTGCATGTAGACCCAACTGAGAGGGCCACTACAATTACCTCCAGCTTTTCCAAACACTAATGCCTGCATGGAAGAGTCCACCCATTAGCCATAAATTTAATGGCACATTCAGAAATAAACTTCTCTAGTGGAACTTCTGTACAAATACACTGTACAACAAAAGAAAGTTAATGAAAAGTTGCAAGAAATACCCTTGCCTGAAGACCACGTTGAAACATGTCAGCAAGGAATTTGAGTACTGTAAAGTAATGTAAAGTAGGTTATGAACTTAAGGTTGGCAGAGGTACCAAAGGAAACTGCAAGTCATTATTCAGCTATGTCTAAAAATTAAGAACTAGTGTCCAACAATGGACTGAGATCCTCCATAATAACGTCACACACCGATTCCAAGGATACAACCAGTGTATTAGCAGACAAATTTAATGTTAACTTTACCCCAACCTATCACACACTGCTGCCCCACTGTCCTTGAAATTTTAGTTTCCCCTGAAATTTTCTTGGAAGAAGTTTTAAAATCCCTGGCAAAGGCTAAAAATAATCCGTTTTTTCTGCTGTTCTGTCATACATTGTTCCAACTCTACTGAAAATGGACGGGTACAATATTGGCAACAGTTGTCTTACTTTTTGGAATAACCTGCAACAGCCATGCCCATTCTGACTGTCCAGCACTGCATTATGTTTTTACCAATACCATCCCATTAACACGGCAGCCTAAGAATCTTGATATCATGGAGTCTGCAGTACATGCCAACGTAAAAGCTGTACAGTGCAACCCTTTGCTATCTAGTCAGTGGTACTGGTTTGGCAATCCAACAGATGGCACTGGAAACTTCCTCTTATGGTGTTTGTGGATGGAGGTGGACATGAAGAACATATACTCACTACGGTAATCTACAATGGTATTCCCCCTTCCTGAAACTGCGTGACTATGTACTCATAGACCTTGCTGCCAGGTTGTGTGAAGTATTTGCAACTTTTTCCCACACCTGTCCTGAAACGGATTTTTTTTTATCCAAGTGTATAACTGCCAAAGGAGAGGATTTTCCAGCCTGAGATACAAAAGCAAGAAAGTCTACTGTAGGATCTGCTCTGTGGCTACTACATAGGTCGAGTCACAATTTCAAGACAGCATACAAATATTTTTAGTAAATCTGTACTTAATTCATTAAAGTGGCATTTTGGGAGTACTAAAACGTACAAAAATGAGAGAGTGAGGCCACCTCTACACTCATAATCCACAGGTACCTGTACATGGAAGGATAATTAATGCAGGTACCAATAAAGACATTAATCAATCTCCAAAGGGCATGAGGCAGCAGGATCAGTGAAAGTTCTGAGAGTACGTTACTGACCAACTTATGATCCTTATTTTTGGAAACTATCTTTGATGAGATATCCATCCTCCAAGATATTTAAGTCCTGCAGTTTTTTTTTTGTTTGTTTTTTTTAATCAGAATTCATGGCTCCATCTTTGTTAGTTTAATTTCTTTTTTCCTCTCTCACCTTCTTCTGTTTTACTCTGTCCTGACTGGCATCTCTTTCATTTCCTGAAGTTTATCATGCCCCCCCCTTTTTATTAATCTTTCTGGGCTTAGCTATCTATTTACATTTATGTTCCTAAGACATGGCTCTTTAACGGAAAAGTATTATTTCTTAATTAATTTAGTACTTTTAAACTTTGGGCAGATTTCACCTACTGGCAAATGATCTTTTTCAAAACAAAATAATCAGTGCTATAATATTGTTTACAAGTAATTTTCCGACCAAAGACATACTTATTTAATCACTTAAGGGAAGCAGGCATTACCTTAAAACATCAGATGATTTGATTTAAAATTTTGTATTTTTGCTGAAAACAGAACTCCTGTCAAAGTAAACAGACCAGAAAGAAACTCTCTAGTACTAACTGAGAAACCCGTTCTGCTCAGAAGGTGAGAGGAATGTGACCCAACATTAGTCTTGTATTACAGCTTTGTGACACCTATGTATATATGTACAAAGACAAAAGACATATTGCTCCTTTCAGGGAAACAGGACAGTTGACAAAAAAATTACCCAGAAGGGACAAAGATGGTTGTGATGTAATCTGTGCAAAAGTCGTTAAAACAGATGCGACTGATTCTATCCTCCAGGCTGACAGAGTCAGGGTTTTGAGGTAGTAATGTAGTACCTTGCCTTGCTGTGACAGCAGAAATGTATGCAGAGGTAACATTCATGGTAAAAGAGTGACCAAGGTCATGAGCAAAACCAAGGATGTCTTAGGCCAAGAGGGGAATAAGAAGGATTACAATGGCCTTGTTTTGAGTATTACTTGTATTAAAGAAAATGCAATGCAGGTATACAGTATAATGTGGGATCATTTGAACTATCTTCCAAACTGGTTATCTTCCAAACTGGTGAAGGATAAGCAAACGACTTTGATCTTATTGTTATGTGAAATTAACTTTTGGAAGGTTCCAAATTTCAATAATGGTCTGAAATACATCACAGCCTACTTTCCACTCATCTGCCAATGCTATCGTCCTGTTTAATGCATCTGCCAAATCCTTCTGTCTGCTGGGGATGTGAGCAGAGATGCAGGCTGGATTGTAAAGCCTTTTTTTCCCCACATTCAAACAACCTCCGCAAAGCAGGAAGGACTTGGTTCCTCAGTGTCTATTTATATATTAAACTGCTGTACTAATGCCCGTCAGTCTGGAGATCCCTAGCTGAAAATCAGCTATCTCCTCCAGACTGATGAGAAGACATTTTTGCTGTTGATATTAGTTGCCTTGGGTAGACAAGTTGTTAAAGTAGTCATTCCAAGGATGATCTGAAAAATCTCTTGACAGATACTAAATTTCACATGAGGAAAGTACTGCCACTCCAACAGATGGGTTTGTTGTATCCACCCATCACATAAATTCCTTTTCTATGTAATGCAGAACAGAAATTATTTTACCTAGTGGGTACTTGTATTAAATGCATAAATTTCTAATGACACCAAGTCCTTTTCATATGAATTCTTGCATAATGGACTAGGAGAATGCTTAACACATACCCTGACCTTAAGAAACTGTCTTGCCATGATTGATCGTTATTGGCTAAAGTCTGTTTGTCCCAAGTAGGGCAGCCCTTCATCTGAAGCGAATCTATTATCCAGTCTGCTCTTATAAGGAGATTAACATTCCACTTCCCCTTACTCTTTCTCTGATTGTGCCATACCCTTTTGAATGTCTCTACCATTCTCTCCTCCACTAACCATTCCAGCAGTCTATTCCCTTGATTAGGTATTTTTTGAATTCCCAGGAAGTAGCTATTCCCTACAATTGGCTTAATTTGCCCATCCTTCCCAATTTCTCCTTTTTGTTCAAATGACCACTTCACATCTCCAAGATATGATAAGATGCACCAATATTATGCCCCCTGACCAAACACTGCTCTCAAACTCTTAGCAAAGAAATCTTGGACCAAAACAAAAAAAAAATTAAGGACAAAGACCCAAAATCATGGAGAAATGTAAATACTGCTCTTATGCATTTAGGAAGTTGCTAAATAAGGCTTTGCATTAGCATGAATTTTTGTTTATGACAAAGTCTGAAACATATCTATCGTGACTATAATCCTCAAGTATACACCAGAAAGGCATGGCTTTTATAAGGAACAGACTAAAATTATTACTCAAAATCAGGGACAGTTTAACTTTCCCCCCCACCCCATCTCTTCTAGTTTCAGATGAGAAGAGCTTTAGTTCCATTAGCCACTGGTGACAAAGCATGCTCATTAGTGTCACTAGCAAGTAAGTTGATGTTGAAGGGGTTAATGAGGACTTTGCACAGTTTAATATCATCATCAGAAATTGAACAGGCAGCTATAGTCTTAGCAATGTGTAAAGCAACAGCTGCATTCTTATCATTATGAACCAATCAATCAGGCACAGGAAACTGCACACCCCAGACAGCTAAAGATTACCAAACAGTGCAGCTGAAAGTATGAATACTCTGTGGCATGGATAGGCCAAATGCTGGCAGAGATGACAGCTGAAAATGGTGCTCTGCTACTACGAATCGGAGGGTCTTCCAGTGAGAGAATCTCACTGGTATTTGAAATACAACTTCCATATCCAAGGTTCCCATTTAAAAATGTTGTTGCATGAAGGGAAGTAAAGTCTTTACAGTTACCATCCTGAAACATTTTTTTTTGCATATGAACTTGTTCAGAAATAAAAACTCTCAACTCATCTTGAAGCTTTCCCTTTTTGGAAATGAAAGGTACATACTTAGCGTAATTATAGATCAGTGTTTGTCATTCCAGCTACTTTTCCTGTAGAACTTGGACTACTGACACTAAACAGCTCCTAAAAAACTTTCCCGGGCAACTACAGCATCTTTCACTCATCTATTGTCATCTGCAATAAAAATCCATCTTCTAGATGGGCAGACTGGAGCTGAAGCCTTTATCATTAAGAATAAAACAGTCATAACAATACATAACTTACAAGGGTCAGAATCAAATACATGTGGTGGACCCCAAGGCCAGAGGGAAAAGGATGGTGTCAGTGAAAGAGATGCAGCTAGTTATACACATCTTTCATTATGGTATGTATGCAACTCCAATACCTGACACAGGCAACTGCAACTCCTTCACATGCAAGTTCTACCTCTTGGGTAGCTTGTCACAATAAGATACTCTGATGGCAGCTCCAAATGCTGCCCTGAACCAGGAGACAATATCCAATTTACAATGCCTTGCAAAGGTGCTGAGTGATACTAAAGTAGCTGCTGCACAAATGTCATCCACTAAAACATTTAGAAAGGAAAGCTACTGAGGTAACCACAAATCTGATTGCACTAACATTGGTAAATTGAGAAACATTCAATGCATTTGATAACAGAAAATAATGCAGTGAGATGGCTAGGAGGAGTGTGTGGCTTTAGAAACTTTGAATCAACTTTTTTTTTTTTTAAAAGGGAGGACATAAGCAACTGAGAGTCCTTCTTTGTGAATCCGTCCAAATAAAACCTAGGCTGTTTGTGGACATCCACGCAATTCGCAAAAGAAAGAAAAGACATTACAAGCTATCAATCTGGATAAATTCAGTTACTGCCTATTGGCTTATATGCCACCAAAGAAGAAATGGAGAAAGAAAGAAAAAAAACAACCAGAAAACTAGAAAAAATACATCCTGAAAGAATCTTGCAACTATTAAGCAAAAAACAGTTCAGTTTTCAACTTTGGTACAGGAGATGGCGTCCAGGAAGTCTCATCAGTGAAAGCTGCACAAGTTCAAATACAAAGGCAGAAAGTACTTTTTCTTAGTTGTACTACATCCTGACTTTAGACTAACAAAGTAAGAAAGACTGGAAAGAAGCTAGTTAAAATTAATATAATGTTGCAGTCTTAGGCTGTTGGGGCGTGGGAGAAGTATAATAATCACATTACATGTAGAATTAGATACTAATCTATCCTGTTTTAATGATGTTAATGACTAGAATGAAGTCCTTTTGTTTTAAGAAAGTATGCTTGAAAAATAAGATATGACAAAAGGCATGGAGATGACAGTTCATTGCAAAGTCATTAACTATTTTTATTTTATTATTTATTTAAATTTGTTGACCGGGAGTGTCCGACTGGACGTGGGTCCATTTTCAGCGGAGGCCCGGGGAGAAAAGCTCCACAGTAAAATAGACGGTAGTTACATTGGATTACATAGCGATTAACAATTTAACATAGAAATTATTTACAACATATTTACAGATGAAGAACATAGTACATCAGTAGACAACTAGAATTGAATAGAATAGAAACTATTTTTTTTGTTAGCAGATGCTTTCAGTGGGAGACATTTTACAAGTGCAAACATTCACGAGAGGTCTAAATAGTATATTCTGAGCAAACAGTACAAAGGCTCTTTTTTGCATTTGCAAAGTTACTGGGCGGGATTCACGAAGGCTTGCACGGAGTCTAAGAGTAGTGTAAGACGGCGGACAGCCAATATGTCTGCCGAGCAATCCAGCAACAGCCGGCAGGGGCGTGCATGAGAGCTCCTAAAACTACTCTTGTGCAGACAGTGTTATGTTATGCAAATTACCTCATTTGCTGCTGAAAGCTATGCAAATGAGGTAAATTTGCGATTCAGGAAACACTAACCTGTCTATGTAAGAGTAGAGTTATTTGCAGAAATGTACTCCATTGGCAATGGAGTACCGTTCTGCAAATAGCAGAACGGAGCTAATGACAGCTCCAAATAAAGGATGCATCCAGTTGAGGAAGCATGCCAATGGCCAAATATAAAGGCCATTGGCATTTTTATCGTTTGAAAATTAATAAAAATCTAATCCCCCCCGATCTCCGATGTTTAAGCGTAGCGCCACTCAAACGTGCGGTGCTTTAAAAACCAGAAAATAAATAAAAAATAGCCAAAAATAGGCATTCTTATTAAAAATATTATTCTGCCATGCAGGTGAATGGCAGGCTGAGACAACATGGCTACTGAGTAGTGGTTGCTAAGGGGGGGAAGCTCAGTTTGAGAGATGTAACCAAGCATTAGTAGGCAATCCTATGCAAATGAGGATAAGGATATTGAATCCCAATTTTCCCTGGCATGTGAGCCATGTCCCTAGAGTGTAAGTGTAGGAGTAGTAGAGAAGAAGATGGGTGACATCATGAGGGGGTATGTATGAAAGACTGTAAGCTTATTGGAGCAGAGTGGCTTGTGTTTGCTGTGAGTTACTCAGGATTGGAAGTGGCGTGTCTACAGTTGTCCTAGCTGAAACCCAGAAACCGAAGGTGTACGCCGTGGATATCACTGAAATGTCTTGCAAATGTGCTTACACCGTGTGCACGCCTGTAAACCTGTCTAAGCCTGTGTGCGCGTGTGTGCACCCGTCTAAGCCTGTGTGCGCGGATGTGCACCTGACAAAGCCTGTGTAAGCTTGTGTGCACTTGTGTGAGTGTGTTTGCACGGCGCTGCCCCTTGTGGAAACAGAAAGGGAAAAGGAAGGAAAAGCAGTAGTAGGAAGTTAACCAAGGAGAACTAGCAGAGCTGCCAGGTGAAATAAATCAGAATCAGCCAATTATACAGGCAGTACCACTAGCCCAGCCCAGCCCAGTACTTAAAACTCTGCAAACAAAATTTCCCCATGTTTTTTTCTCAAAAACACTGCAACACTGCAGTATACAAAGACAGTGAAAACTTAAAATGCTTAACTCAGACAAAAAAATGTTAGGGGCTGCCATTGCTATTATAAGCCAACATGTGCAAGATGCTGAGGGTGGTGCCATTGCGAATGCTGCTGAGCAACCCACAGTGAGGAGACGGAGAAGAGTGTACAGACCCAGGGTAACCTACCAGGGGCTACATGAGCTGGAGATAGTGGAGCGCTATAGAGTGGACAGAGACCTCCTGCAGCAAATTGTTGAGTTGTGCATACCACACCTCACACACAGAACCAACAGAGGTGAACCCATCCCAATGGAAACCAAGGTATGTGTTGGCCTAAGAATACTGGCAACAGGTACCTTCCAGAGACCAACTGGTGATATGATGGGGATTTCACAGGCATCAGCATCCAGGGTACTGCACCAGTTCCTGAATGCCATGTCAGCGCATGTCGGTGATCATGTACATTTCCCCAATTCCCATGAGGCATTGGCCAGCAATATGCGTCTCTTCCAGCAAATAGCGGAATACCCTGAGGTAGTGGGTGCAATTGACTGCACGCACATACACATCAAAGCATCAGCCGGTGAGCGGGGTAGGGCCTACATCAACCGCAAGGGCTTCCCCTCCATCAACTGCCAGGTCGTGTGTGATGCCCAGGGCATAATACTGAATGTGTGTGCTGGCTGCCCTGGAAGCTACCACGATTCCCATATCTGGCATCTGACGCAGCTGTACCAGACATTTGCCAGTGGGGACATCCCTGACTGTCACCTAGTGGGGGAACTGGATACACACTGGAGCCGTGGCTGATGACACCCATCAGAAATGCACACACACCTAAACAAGAACTCCATAATGAGGCACACACACAAACACGAAATGTAAATGAGTGTGTGTTTGGAATGCTCAAGTCACGGTTCCGGTGCCTGGACACATCTGAAGGAGCCTTGCAGTACTCACCAACTACATGTACCCAAATTGTCATGGTATGTGCCATGCTACACAATATGATCCTGCGAAAACAACTGCAGCAGGAACAGCATGGGGCAGGGCCAAACAGCCCCCCACCATTGCCAAGGCCATCACAGGCAGAGCGTGACTCGGAGGAGGAACAACCTGAGCCTGCCCCAGTAGGCAGAAAAAGGCGTGCCTAGTATGCCTTGGCAAAGAGAAAATGCATAGCACATACACTGGCTCAGTAGGAACCCTGGAAATTATACCGCTCTCTGACTTGTACATAAAATAAATGGGATGCCTAACTTGACACTACCTGTTTTCAAACATGTATAGGGAGTGTACTATGTGCATCCGACACAGGAAGCCCTGCAGCACCACCTGAGGCATGACTACCATGTTTTAAGCAATATAAAGCAGTGCTAAGCAGCTTTTACCACTATTTAGTATATGTAAACAAAATTGCCTGCGCTAACTAGCGCAACGTCGGGCAACGTTGAGCAATGTTGGGCAAAGTCGGGCATAGTCAGGTAAACATGCTCATATTTGCTTTACTGTTCCTTAAGCAGTCTGGTCTGCCCAGCATGAAAATAAAAAGCAGTGACAGGGCTCGAACCCAGGATACTGTGCACTATAGTCACAGTACTGAACTACTAAGCCATGACAGCATTTCACTGGCACAGACACAGCAGGACAATTGTACACTAATGCAAACACAAAGAGATGCTGTATCATGCCCCTAAAGAGGCATATAGATAACCTCCGCCACAGACCTATGCAGACAGAGAACAGCAGGCCAGGCGGTGTGATGTGGGTTGGGTAGGCTATGAAGTCGCAATCTAATATACGTGACATTGGATGCTAAGATCTGTAGTACAGTAGTATGCTTCAAGCCAGTACGATAGGCAACAGTACAGACTGAAATGGTGAACCTTTCACAGCAGTGCAGGCCTAGCAAATGTGTATAAGTGTCAGGTGAACCCCTCATCCTATGTACACCCACAGTAACAATCAGGTGTGCCCCCAGGTAGAAATGTACAAAGAATAACTGCCCCTCCTGTATGCAGAAATGTTGATAAGTCTATGCAAAGTGTCTCATGGAAGCCCTGCAGGCACAGCATGATCCCTGTTGATTTATTACACAAAGGTGAGCCCTGCTCAAAAATACAACTTGATTTTCCACACACATAGTATAAATGTCTATACTGGGCGTGCTCACACACTTCAACAAATGTGGTGGACTTCATTTAGCATCACACTGAAAGGTCATACTGGGCATGCTCACACACGTAGGCTAAATATGGAGGTGATAAGGGATCTATGGACAAATGTGGATAGTCATCTCTACTTCCAGAAACACATTCACAAAGTGGTCAGAAAATCATGCTATGTGTTCCCACAAACTGCCAAGGTCTTTGCATATAGATCAAAACAGGTTCCCTCTACTCATCAGTCATCAGACCAGTCAGAGAGTACCACAACACACTTGCGATGAATCTGACTAGGCACCTTCAGCAGCTGGAAAGACCACTGAAGTACTTCAACAAGAGGATTACTGGCCTCAAACAGTTGCACCATGCAACAAGACTGAAATTAACTCAATCTGCACTCTGTTGCATACTGTCTACTCAGGAGATCTCTGTCCAACAGACAGGTCCATGTCATGGCAACACTCAGATATGCTCAGAGTTACAGCTCAATGGCACTAAATATACAGACCCAACTGATATTGCCAACATCTTGGCAGAGAGGATCAGTGTTAACTTTACCCCCCCTCTCACCCATGAAAGAGCACATCTCTATAATGGAAGACTGCAAAGTTGTTGTCATAACGGCTGCACAGGTAAAAAACACTCTCCAAAGCCAGTATCACAGCATCCATGGGACCAGATAACTTCCCAGGCTGTGTTCTACACAAACTACAGAACGAACAGGCACCACACCCACGTACCATGTTTAGTCATAGCCTCACATCAGGCTTTGTGCCTGCTGAATGGTGCACAGCGCGTTATCCCACTACACAAGGGTGGAGACACCACGGACCCCAGGAACTAGCGCCCCATTAGCCTGATGAGACTGCTCTTCAAGGCCATGGAATGTATCATCATACAACTTATAAAAAAAGACATTGGTAATCTCCAAACTCTGGACCACAACCATGTTGGGTTTGTAAAATGCAGATCATGCCTCCTAAACCTGAAAGATTACATTGAAGCAGTCACCAGAACCGTAGACAAGGGTAAGGTGGTTCACACAGCTTATGTAGATCTTGCCATGGCTTTCAACACCATCCCACATTCTGGAATTATAGATAAACCCAGTAAACTAGGCATAAATTGCTATGTCACAAGATGGGTTGCCAACTGGCTTACTGACAGAACACACACTGTGAAAGTAGCAGGTTCCAAGTATGACTTTGGAACAGTGATGAGTGCAGTACCACAGGGTCCAGTCCTGGGTCCTGTCCTGTTTGGTATCTACTTCCCTGAAGTAAACTAACATGGAAGGTCTGTGACTAATGAAGTTTCCAGATGACTGCAAACTAGGAGTCATAATTGTAAATACTAAAGATGTGGACATCCTACATAAGGGCCTCACTGAGACAGATGGGTGGTGTCAAAGCCATGGCCTCAAGCTCAATGCCAAAAAGTGCATGGTCATCCCCTTTGGTAAAAACTCTGTAGCCATGAACTACAACATAGGCGGTAGTATACTTAACACTGAAAGTGTTATAAGAGACCTTGGGTCACAGGTGGACAGTGGACACACCTGTGATAATCACATCCCCACAGCAGTCAGGAAATCCTTCTATGTGGCACACCTCATCACAAAAGGTGTCTTCATACAGAACAGAAGAGGACATTGTTCCCCTCTACTCATCACTCACTAGATCCATAATAGAGTACAACGCCCCTTTTGCTATGTACCTCACAAGACATCTACAACAACTGTAAAGCCTGCAGCAATACCTCACAAAGAGCATTAGTGGCCTGAAATACATGCCATACACAGACCATCTCAAAAAGCTCCAGCTGTACTCTCTCGCATATCGCCTACTCAGACGTGAACGCTGCCCATCATACAAAGCTATGTCAAACACAGCTGTTGGACATGCTCCACATAAAACACTCACAATCCCTCTGATCTTCGGCCTCAAAACCACGAGTGAAATACAAAAGGAAGGGGAGTATCCATTTACCTTATGGATACCCACACCTTCAGGTTAGCGGCACAGCACGAGGCCTTGGAGACCATGCAAGTGCAACTAACATTGGACAAAACTGCTTGGCAGATTGTAGCCTGCTAAAGATCACCTACCTTGTCTCACAAACCTCACTCAGTATTCCTGAGAACAGTGGAAAATATAAAGGTCCTATCAAACACCATTATATGAGGAGATTACAACTACCCAAACATTGAGTGGGAGAATTATTCATGTTCAATGTCCTTTGCCCAATGTTTCCTAGAGTTTAAATACTCAAACGCCCTGGAACAGCTGGTTACCACGCCCACTAGAGGTGACAACATACTGGACCTGATCATCAGCAACATGAGGTACCAGTGTTCCACAACAGAGATAAACCCCAAACCCCTCGCTGGTAATATCATATCCTAAAGTAATCACACTGGACATCCACATCCCACCCACCCCAACCCCCACCCAGTCAAGGAAACCACTGTGAAGACATTTTCAAAAGCAAACTGCACACTTCCCAAGACCAAAGTGAAAGCCCCCTTGCTATAGGATAAAGCTATACAATCTGCCGAATCATTTACAAGTGCATTCTATGAGCATCTACAGGGATGCATGGATCGAGACATCCCAAATAAAACCAAGATGCACTCCTCCAAAAATAAGAAGCCAATCTGGTTGTCGTCGCCCATAAATAAGCTATACAACAGAAGCAGGAAACAAACACATGATGGAGCAAACTTCACAAAAGGAAAGGCATCACTGATCATTATTATGAAGACACAATGATCGCTCATAAAATAATCCAAGGCCAGTTTCTAAAGACAAATTGCCAAGGAATGTAAGAACAACCACCACAAAGCCTTCGTTAGCTATACCAAACATTTAGGTGGCAACTTCCAAATATGCTGTCAGCTACTGAAAAATGGCAGAAATACACTGAACCAACTTACACTGCCCACATCCTGGGGGACAAGTTCAGTGCCAACTCCCCCATCACCCCCAAAAGGGCCTGTGTCCATCCCAGAAGAATGCAGAGCACCAGACTTCATGGACATGCAGGTAAAGACAGCCCTCTCCAAAGCTAAGAACACAGCATCAATGGGACTGGATGGTGTCCCAGGCTGCGCCTTACACCAGCCCCAAACGGAACTACACCCCCACCTACATTCACTGTCCAGACTCAACCTTACCACAGGCTATGTACCCAAAGAATGGCATACACCAACAGTCATCCAGCTCCACAAAGGGGGTGCCACAACAGAACCTGGAAACCATTGCCCTATAGGTCTATTCAGCCTGGTCTGCAAAGCTATGGAGCAAATTATCATGGAACCCATAAACAGAGACATTGGGGACTTCCAGACACTGGACTCTTCCCAACTTGGCCTTGTTAAAGGCAGATCCTGCCTCCTAAACCTAGATGACTTATTTGAAACAGTTACCAAGGACATAGATGGAGGTGAAAGTAGTCCACACAGCCCACCTGGACCTCACTAAGGACTTTTGACACCATTCCCCACTCTGTCATCATGGACAAGCTTACCAGCTTGAACATTAACAGCTATGTCACAGGATGGGTGGCCAACTGGTTCATAGATCAAACACACATGTTCAGAGTTGTGGGTGCCATGTCAGACTCTAAACCAGCCACAAATGGCATCCCACAGGTCTTGGTCCTGGGACCCCACCTGTTCAGTAGATACTGCTCAGAGGTACAGGCAAGCACGGGAGGAGTATGGCTGAACAAGTTTGTAGATGACTGCTAACTGTGGTTCATAACAGACTGTACGGCTGACACAGACATCCTCCAGAAGGGTCTTAGAGAGACATATACCTGGTGTAAAAACAATGCCCTCAAGCAGAATGTCAAAGAATGCACAGTCATCCCCTTTGGATAAAACAAAGTGCACACAAATTACCACATAGGTGGTAGTCCAGTATGTACGGAGAAAGTAATTATGGCCCTGGGGACCCAGGTAGATAGTAAACTCTCCTTTGATGATCACATGGCCAAAGTGTTTAGAAATTCCTTCTATGTAGCCCACCTAATGTAACCCACTTTGTCTAATCTGATGATGTCACCATCCTACAAATATACCTGTGGAAAAGAGAACTCCCAGTAATGTGTATAGCGTGCCGTGTTAATGCGTACTCCTCTAGTATTATACAGTAGTTAGGTAGGGGTTTGAATCCTGCACTTGACAACTGTGTGTGTGCGTGCGTGTGCGTGATCTCCTCGGAGAGGAGCAACCTTTTTGGAGACTACTAAAACACCTTAAAAGTGGTATACTTATCTTTGTCAAGTCTGATGATGTCACCATCAGACAAATATACCTGTGGAAAAGAGAACTCCCAGTAATGTGTATAGCGTGTCGTGTTAATGAGTATTCCTCTAGTATCATAAAGTATGTAGGTAGGGGTTTGAATCCTGCACTTGCCAACTGTATGTGTGTGTGTGTGTGTGTGTGTGTGTGTGTGTGTGTGTGTCTCCTTGGAGAGAAGCAACCTTTTTGAAGGCTATTGAAACACCTTAAAAGTGGTATACTCATCTTTGTCAAGTCTGATGATGTCACTATCCTACAAATATACCTGTGGAAGGGAGAACTTCCAGTAATGTGCACAGCACGTCGTGTTAAAAGTGTACTGCTCTATTAGCGTAAAGCAGTTAGGTAGGGGATTGAATCCTACATTTGGTGAGTGTGTGTTTGTGTGCGCTGTGTGTGTGACACTGTTGGTCAATGTGTTGTGGGTTTTGCTTTTACTACTGTATGACATATCACTATGACAACAGTATGTGCACTGCACATGTCGGGTAGCTGTGTGGCAAATACATATACGTACATGTGAACTCTATTTCACAGGTAGGAAAGTACAGTTTTGTACCTACCATAAATGTAGATGTTCGAGTGTTCACCCTGCTGCAGTCATCACACTTGGGTTATCCTGCCGTCAGGTGGTCCCGCAGTCGGCCTGAGTTCCAAAGTTGTGGTCCGGCGTCTTTTCTTCAGTTTTTCTTGTGTATATATATATATATATATATATATATATATATATATATATATATATATATAGAGCTATATAAAAATAAAACAATACCTTCAGGCACAAGCAAATGCACCACAGAGGTTGTATAGGATACAGTGGTACAGATAAGTTCAGCTAGTTCAGAGGGGAGGGAGGGTAACCTGGACTGCAGCAGGGTGAACACTCATACATCTACATTTATGGTAGGTACAAAACTGTACTATGTTCATCGTGTTACCCTGCTGCAGTCATCACACTTGGGTTGAATCCCAAAGCTAAGGATGGGTGGTGGAGTTAGGGTTAGAAAAAGCTAGTAGGCCCTGCAAAACTGCAGTGGAAAAATCAGCTCTAGTCTTAGAATATAGAGGCAAGTGATAGTGTTTGGTGAAGGTGTGCACTGAACTCAAAGTTGCAGCTTCCAGAATATCCATGGTTGGCACTCTCCTAAGAAAGGTTGCTGATGTAGCTGTAGCCCTGGTGGAGTGGGACCTAATGTTAGCAGGTACCGGTTTCCCATGATGTGTGTAGCAGAAACATATGCAATGCCCTATCCATTTAGAAATGGTCTGTTTTGAGAGAGCTTTTCCGTGTGATCCTACAGCATAGGCTACAAAGAGCTGGCCAGATTTTCTGAAAGCCTTAGTTTTATCCAAGTAGTAACGTAATTACCTGTGAATGTCCAAAGAGTGCATGAGTCTTTCTCCTTTGTTCTGGGGATTTGGGAAAAAGGTGGGCAAATGAATGGTTTGGTTTAGGGCCACACTGGATACCACCTTTGGCATAAAGGAAGGGTTAGTTTGTAGGGAGACTCTGTCGATGAAAAATGAGGAAAGGCCCCACTGCCATTAGTGCCTGTAGCTCTGAGACTCTTCTAGCTGAGGTTATTGCTAGTAGCAGGGCAGTTTTCCATGAAAGAAATTTTAAATCAGCAGAAAAAGCTGGTTCAAAGGGCGGTAGTGTAAGCTTTTCAACAAAGTTGAGATCCCAAAAAGGTGTTGGTGCTCTCCTGGGCGGTCTTGTGTTCTTAGCCCCTCTGAGGGACTGTCTTAGGAGTGGATGTGAGAATAAAGGAGGATCCAAGTTGTAATGAGCTGAAATTGCTGAGGCGTGGATCTTAATAGATGAAAAGGAAAGTCCTTTGTGCAAAATATCTCAGTTAAATATTATAGAATCGGAGGAATGTTTGGATCAAGGCGATTTTGGCCTTTAGCCTGGTTCCAGGCGCAAAACCTTTTTCCATTTGTCTGAATAGGTTTTCATGGTGCTGGGCCTCCTGGCCTCCAGAATGACATCCATAACAGCTTTGGATAGAGGTGTTGGCTGGTTGTTTAGGTAATTTGCCATGCAGCCAGGTTTAAAGTCTTGAGCTGGCTGTGTAGAATCTGATTGTCTTGCTGGGTGAGTAGGTGAGGAATTTGTGGTAAAATCCATGGTGGGCAGTGGGCCATGTTCCATAGAATTGGATACCTATGCTGGCGTGGCCAGTCTGGTGCAATGAGTATCATTTGTGGACTCTCTAATCTGACTTTCAGCAGTACCTTTGCTAGAAGAGGCAGTGGAGGAAAGGCATACACTATTAATGTTTTCCAACTGAATAAGAGGGCGCCCACTTTCCAAGCTTGTAGATGGAATGTCCTTGTGCAAAATTTTTGAAGGTGATAGTTTTGGGGGCTGGCAAACAGATCTATGTCTGGGCATCCCCATTTTTGAGCTGTCATTGCAAATACTTGTGGATCTAGTTTCCACTCGTGTAGATCCATGATGTTTCTGCTTAGGTCGTCTGCCAATGTGTTTTTCTTTCCTGGCAGGAATTGTGCTTGTAATTGAACCTGGCAAGAGTGCCGTGTTCCACAAGGTCATTGCTTGCCTGCATAGAGGGTAGGAATGTGTGCCCCCTTGCTTGTTTATGTACCACATTACTGTGGTGTTGTCTGTCTTTATTATTAGTTGTCCTGGGTGTAAGAGGTCCTTGAAAGCTGTTAGGGCATTCTGTACTGCTAGCATTTCTTTTTGATTGATATGCAGATGCCTTTGATCTGTAGTCCATTTGCCCTGAATGCACTGTCCTGCCATGTGTGCTCCCCAGGCATAGTCCGATGCATCTGTTGTCATAGTTTGCCTGGCTGTGGGTAAGGTGAAAGGCTGACCCTTGTTGAGGTGACATGCCTGTGCCCACCATAGAAACTCCTGTTGAAGGCAGTGAATGAGTGGTATCATTGTTTCCAAGCTGTGGCTGTGCTGAGTCCATACACTTTTCAGGTACCATTGTAATTTCCTCATATGCAGTTTTGCAAATGGTATTAGTAGTATGCAAGATGCCATGAATCCCAAGGCCTGCAGAATTTTTCTTGCAGGGAGTTGGGTCTTTGTTGCCATTATTTTGAAATATTGAGTCAGCTGTTGTTGCTTGTCTGGCGTGAGATAAGCCATCTGGGCCGTTGTATTCAAGCTGGCACCCAGGAATATTATGTTTTGTGAGGGCACTAGTTTTGATTTCTTTTCGTTTACTGTGTACCTTAGGCAACTTAGAAGGTGTTTGACAAATGCCAGATGCTTTAAAATAATGTCCTTGCCTTCTGCTTGAATAAGGCAGTCGTCCAGGTATGGGTATATTTGAATTCCTCTTTGTCTGCAGTATGCAATTACTGGTGCCAGGCATTTTGTGAAGACCCTGGGCGCAGTAGATAAGCCAAAGGGCAGTGCAGAGAATTGATAATGCGTTGAACCTGCAATGAAGCGGAGGTATCTTCTGCAATTTTGTCTGATAGGGACATGCAGGTATGCCTCCTTGAGGTCCAACGTTACTAGCCAAGCATTCTTGCCCAGCATGGGAAGAAGCTGCTGTAGTGTTAGCATCTTGAATTTTGGTACTTGCAGATAGGTGTTCAGAATTGAAAGATCCAAAATGGGTCTTCATGCTGTCTTTTCTTGGGACTAGAAAGAGTCTTGAGTAAAATCCTTGTCCTTGCTCCTGTGTAGGTACCTGTTGAATGGCTCTCATGTCCATGAGAGCTGTAATTTGTGTTTTTGTGCCTCTGCCCATTGATTTGGTGGCAGGTTTGGCATTCCTTTCATCCTTGGCAAGGTAGGAAAGTGGAATCTGTATCCTTGTGAGACAAATGTTTAGGACCCATTTGTCTTTTGTGATGATGTGCCAGTTGTCTGCAAAAAAATGCTAATTTTCCTCCCAAGGGAGCTGCCAGGAGAGATTTGCTTGGTAGTTTGAGGAATGAGTCATTGTGTTTGTCTTCTGCTAGTTTGGGGCCTGTCTTCTCCTTTCTGGGTAGCAGTACCCCATTGGCGAGGTTTGCAAGGGCCTTGTGACTGACCTCTACCCCTTGGGCGTCTGTATTTGCCCCTCTGTGATCTGTCAGAAGCTGGAAAGGACCAGTTTTTTGTTGGCCAATTTCTGCTGAAACGAGGGGGTTGTACCTGTAAAAAAAATCCCTGACTGTCTGCATAGACTTTGCCTTATCTTCAATTTTCTTTAAAACCTCTTCTGCTTTGACACCAAATAATACATCCTGCTGTAAAGGTGCATCCAATAATTTTGCTTTAACATGATCAGGTAGGGTTTGTTCTTTTAACCAGGCATGTCTACGTATGACAGACCCAGTAACAGCTGCTCTACAAGAAGCTTCCAATGAATCAAATCCACATTGTAAAGTATGTTTGCCCACCTGTTCAGCTGCATACAACAGATCTTGCATTTCCCTGAATTCAGACTGTTCAGTACGTGTGCTCATTTTTTTGTTTTAATTGAGACATTAGGAATTGCTGATATTTCAGCATGTGAAACTGACAATTTAATGCTCTCATAGCCAGAGTTGCTGAGGTGTATATTTTCTTTCCCCATCTATCTAGGGCTCTGGAATTCCTTTCAGAGGGCACAGGATTTTTAGCCATAGAAGCTTTAGCCCTCTTGGGACCCTGGGAAATTGTTTCTGGGTCAGCCACAGGGCTTTTATAAAGGAATTTGTGTGAGCCAGGTACTCTCTAGTATCTGTCTGGTTTGGCTGAAGCAGGAAGTAGACAGTCTGGATTTAGACTAGACTCCAAGTAAACATCATCCACAATATCTAAAACTGGAGGGATAGCACGTAGTCTGTGCTGGGGTAGTAAAAGGAACTCTGAGTCTTTTCTTAAAATCAGAGTAGTCCTGACCTTCCCAGTGGAAATGTTCCCTCATGGTATGTAAAGTTTCTCCAAAGGTGTAGTCTTCAGGGGGAGATGCTGAGGGAATAGTCTTCAGCATCACAGTCTTCATAAGGAGGAAAAGTGTAATCCTGTTCCTCAGAAGAATCTGAGAAAATTGAAACCTGGTCAGAGGAAGCATAATCCTCCTCTTGTCTTGGTCTTTTATCTAGAGGGGGATGGGAACCTCTGATTAGGGTAATCAAATCTTCAGCCATCTTAAGCATCTGTTTCTTAGGCATGGGGCCTTGAACTGTAGACTGATGTACAGTCTTGTTTGGTTTTAAAGGAGTTTTAAGCTTAGCATAAGATTTAATGGTGAGTGTAGTCGGTCTGAAGACACCTTCTGCAACCGAAGGGGTTTCCACTGCACCGGGGTCTCCTTCTGCTCCGGTGTCGGAAGGGCCTAAAAAGATGGCTGCGTCGGCCTAGTAGACTCCACTTGAGAATCCGCAGCTGTCTGGGGTTCCAATTCTGCGGTCGTCAGGGGCTGTGTAGGCGCCCCACTGAAAACCAGAGAACCGGCGACAGGCCCAGCAGAGGCCTCGGAGTCTGGCTTGTTCCTAGGCTGCCTGTCCTTATCCTTGCATTTTTTATGCCTGCCGGTCATCGGCTGCTCCAACGGCATGATATAATTAAATTTCCTACCAAAGTAATGTTGTGCGAAGTCAAAACGGCATTTGATAGTTCGTTTATTAAACCTAGCACAAAACCGACAATCTGTGACATCGTGGTCTGGGCCTAGGCAAGGAATACAGTAAGAATGGAAGCCCTTATGAGGTATTTGCTTCCCACAAGAAATGCAATTGTTAACTTTTTCTGACATCGGACTGAGGCAAGAAGAGGTTCCCCAATGGGGTACTTAGCTTTATTGAAGACTTCGATTCTGAAACTCAAACTCAAATATTTCAGGAGTCGGTCGACTGGCACTTGCGAACTGCTTCTGCTTCAGGCACCACGCGGCAAGAAAGACTGAAGAAAATGGCGCTGGATGCCTCGTATACCCATGGCGCACAGACGTCAGGGAAGAAGCGACAGCAACCGACTCCGGACCAAGACTTTGGAACTCAGGCCGACTGCGGGACTGGTTTGGCTGAATCCTGACGGCAGGATAACCCAAGTGTGATGACTGCAGCAGAGTAACACGATGAACATCCCTGCTTTCTCCATGAACACATCTGCTATCTTTGCCAGAGTGTGCTGCCACTTTCCAGACCTTGGGTCACATCTGTATGCTTGTGACAAGCCCAGCCACTGCAGTGATCCCTTGCCTAGGTCATCCGTGTCACACACACTCATTACGGTTTCCATTGAATAGTGTGAGTGAGGGTTTATGCCTGAGGTATATTTCAGACCTGTTCAAACGCAGCAAAGTCCGTCAATGATGACTATTCATTACACGTGTACAACAACCTTTGTGGATATGCATGCAGACCCCTTATCACTTATGTGATCCACCGAGGGATTTCCAAATACCTTTGGAAATGTGATTACCAAAGGAGAGATGATGTAACACTTGGCTGTATGTACACATCGGTATCTGTTCAACATGTTGGGGGGCTACTACCTATGTGGTACTGTGGGGATACTATGTTTTGTAAAAGTGGATGCATTGAGCCTGGGGCCATGGCTTTGACACCAGGCATCTATCTCACTATATATGACTATGTCTCTCTCTCTATATTATATATATATATATATATATATATATATATATATATATATATATATATATATATATACACACACATACATATATATCTTTCATGGTGGGAACATCAATTATGTAAAGGATGTGAGGTACACAATAATGTAATGATATTGCACAGTCTTGTGAGAAATGCACTGAAGGTGTTCTCAGCCAATGTAGCTTTAGCAGGCCTTACTGGCTGCAACATTGCAAACTTAACAAATCACACCCACAGTGTTTAACGACTGCATGTCATATACCAGCACTGTATGCTGTCTTGTTTGCCACACACTACAACCTACATACAAATATGCACATAACCTTCACCAACATATATATGTCCACCCTTCACATACAGTTGCAGTATGTCCCTTGCTCTATGCACATGTACAGATGTTACTATATCTGACACATATCTCTCGATATGCGTGTGCCATACACACACAAGGTCCACACTGTTGTAAGTCCCTGGACCTTACGGCTGACCTGTTGGCCCTTGCTGCAACATGAACAGGTGTTACATGTGAGCAACACAACAATATTAGAGGGTGTGTATATAGCTACAAATGCTAGATTAGCATACTAGCCTGGTACAGCAGTTGCCAGTGCTAAGCTACACGTTAATATGACTATCATGCATGTGTTACACTGTCACATCCATGTTTATCCCCCAAACAGCCATTGTCCACACTACAGTACAGGACACAGATAACATGGATCAGATGTTTGACATTTAATGCTGAGCTACATATGTCACAGTTATGTCCCCCTGCACACAGCTACACACTGATTTGTCCAAGGCAGTAGTTTTGCTGGACATCTGTGCATAGATACGTACTGCTGCCACATATGGATGTTTCAAAGTATGTAGAGTACTCCTCAAAAACATCTACTACATGCCAGTAAATACATATCTGTTACATACCTTTCCTTTGTATGTGTTGGTATTATTAATTTCCGTGTTCCTTTTGCTTTTGAGGTTGCTTTTGCTGTTAATCTCTCTCTCTGTCTGCAATGGAGTGATTGTGTGTGTGGGCAGCAAGTACAGCCTGCTTTTATAGGTATCTGCACATGTGCATGTGATGGCCTCTGCACCAATTGGTGGCCACCATTTGGTAACTGCATGCAGCCTGCTGTGTGGTAATTGCAGTACTCACTGTCATAGCAACCCAATGCTATAAATTGCTAAGTCAGGTAGGTGTAGCCCTTTCAGCTTTCCAAAGTGGGGCTCATACTTGTTTGCTGTGGACACCGTTGTTTAATTCAGAAATTTGGTATAGTTCTTATATCTGAAGCTAGGGGTGTAGCCAGTGATTTAAATGTTGTACTCAGACCTGAATGTTGCCACTTCCAGTACACACTTGTCAGTGTAGAATTTTACTCACCCTTGCAAATGCTAACACAAGATACATGGGAGTATGTAGTTTATTTTCTACTTATAGAATTAACTGCCATACAAAAGTAGTTATTGAGATGTATTCTTTTGCCACATGAACGGTTTGTGAACTGTTATACTGTGAATATTAATGTACTCACTTATGAACACTTTGTGCTTTCTTAGTGTTGACATTAGCACAGGCTGCTCATGAAAACTGGACAATTCCAGTACTGAGTATGCCTACCTATATTTTTGACCCTGAACACACAGGTATATTGTACAATTGGGTAGGGATGCAGACATACAGACAGCATTACGTATTACTGTGTGAATGTTATCTTGCTGGACTTAAAGGGTTCCTGGGTACCTGTTAGTTTATCAAGGCAAGTAGTCTGTCTGCATAGCTCCCAACTGTGGACCTATCCAGATGGTAGCCTGTTATTCTTTGTCTGTGCAACGTAAAGGTCTTTTCAGCACTGGTACAATGGCATTGTTACAGTCAGTTGCTACCAGTACATGGCTACATCCTTTGGTATTTCAGTGTTGTACTCCTACATAAGGGTATGCTTGTGGAATTCCTTCCAAAGCTATTTGCACAGTGTGTAACAGCAGAAAAGCTGATATGCCTATGTGTTTCTGCCTCTGCCAGGCCTCAACACTCAGGTACATATTTGAACAGAGTCAGGGAAAGGTAGGTAAAAGTGAGGTAAAACATCTAAATAATAGAGACAGTAAGTGGAGACTTCGCGAGTGCATATGGATTACTACACCTTTTCTGAAGTACATGCGGTGTCTAACTCTTATTATTGTCATTATCCATTATGTGTAATACCCCACCTTTCTGCCCAACGTCAGTACTTTTCAGTGGGATTCAGAGGGACACAGCTAACATATGTTTCAAAATCAGGGACATCCCTGGAAAGTAGTTACAGTTGGAATGCATGTCCTCTGCCCTAATCAGTTATGCCACTGTTTGCCCTACTACAATACTGTGTGTGGGTTGTAAAGTGCTGCTGTAACATTACTTCCTGCTAGAATGGCTGGCTCTCTTATCAGTCATGTAATGCAATTCCACAACAACTGCTGGTAAAGTTCCACAGAACAAGTTTTGTGTTATGGCATTCCTATTTTTCCTTTACATTCACTCATTCTGATGCATAATATATTTATTTCAGCACCAACTTGTTGTATGCCTACCGTGGCTTAATGGTACTTCATGCAGTCTAGTGTGTCCAAGGTCCAGGGTTCAAGACTGACCGAGGGGTTTTATTTTGCTGCTGAGCAGAACAAGGGCCCTGACATACAGAGTGACTAAGGCACTTTTAAGCGGGTTTGCGTAATGCTTAGCTAAGCGCAAACAAGTGCACCCTTGCGCAAACCCACTAACTACTGCTTAACAGTGCTTACTCCTGCTAACCCCTGCGCTCATTTCTTTGAAAGAAAAGAAAATGGGTAGTTAGGAAAGTGGTGAAAAAGGGGCAAAAAGAGGGTAAGACAGTAGGAAAAACAGCTCGGGATGTGCAGGACGGGTGTAGGGAAGGTCCACAGCTGCCCATTTCTTTAACAGCAACGGCTGTGCATATGCAAGAAATTTGGAGGGAAATATGAAACCTTCCACCCCTGAGAGAGGGGTGAGGGCAACAATGTTTGTTGTACTGCCAATTAAATATCAGTTTGTGTGTCCAGTGGACATGTGTGCAAAATGGGCAGCTATGTATGGGGCATAATGTTTTTTTTGGGAGCAGATTGCCCTTTTTTTTTCAGGTGAGAGTGGAATGTGGGGTAGGGGAAGTGGGTATATTTGGGGAGGTAGGTTGGGGAGGTAAACAGACAAGACAAGATGCAAACAGGGGTGGAATATGACACATGTGGTGGGTGAACACCATTGACGGGGAAGGATGTTTGGAAATCGCAAGCCCATGAGCCCACAGATGGCAACAGTGGAACTGAGATCCCCACCCAGGGGCAGTCACCACTGCACCTTCACAGCCCAGAGGGTGGCTGTGCTGGGGGCTGCGTAGGAGGGGCAGGCTCACCCATGAGTCGCACCACTCGTGCATCAAGCTGGATTAAAGGATCAGTGACTGAACACTCGATCTCCCTATGCACCACAGCCCAGACCATTCGGAGAGTGATAGGTGGCCCTCCTCCGGCCACGCTTGCATGGGGGGGGGGTGACGAGCCACCTCCCCTGCAGCACTTCCACCCGAAGGTGGCAAAGAGCCAATGGAGGAGGTCCCGGGTTGGGCATCGGACCTGCTGGTGCCAGGTGCCATCGCCAGCTGAGCTGAGACAGGTGGGTCTGCTGGGACTGGCCTTCCCATACTTTCTATGTTTAGGAGGATTTAATGACAATATGGGTGGTAACAGCCAACAGCATTCCAAATTAGTTGTAACAGCATGCAGTAGTTCTCCCATTAACCCAACACACCAGAGTTCCAACAGTTGAACAGCAAGCATAACATGCATATATAGAACAGTGGACATTCCAACAGCATGCAGGATTGATTGGTGGCAAGAGGCCACCAAGATTGTGGTATCTGAACAGGGCACATGCATCAAAGTAAATGTATATATTTATAAACCAATAGGATATATGTCCCAACAAATGTTTTGAGATTAGACATACCCATCGAGGTGTGGAATTGCATTGTTTATGCACATATAGAAAAAGAAACATCCATTAACAACTTATATGTACTTATAGTTTACACTACATTCCTACTGACTGCAGGTATATATCCCCTACATGTATTGTTACACTAGGCAATGTCCATTAAATTGTGAAATGGGTTTTGCTATTCTTTATATACATGACCTGTATTGGACATACAAACTGTCCAGGATGCAGATGTTACTGCTACATATTTATATATTGCATTTATATTTATATATCTGGATGTGTTCAGGTGACATATCAGTTATATTTTAAAAGCCCCCTACATTTCTAGCAGCACACTGACATTTCTGGGGAACACAATAACAAGCTACTCATGTGCCAGATTAACCTATACATGCCGGCCATGAACCAATAGTTGAGGATTGTATATATGCTTAACAGCTACTGGCACTCCCTTCATCCACTTTATATAGGCCTACCCAAGTATGGGTTGACAGCACTATTTCTAAAATGCAAGAGTACAACAACATATCAAAGAAAGTGACACGGACACACTCCAGGAATTCTACCTTTATTAATTACATTACACACTTTTCTAGAGGCTCTCTCATTTGATATTACAGTGCATGCAGAAGACTTATTCAAGACGTATTATACCTTTATTAATGGGTTACAACACTCTTTTTCAGGCTCTCTCACTTATTTTATATAACAATACCTGCAGAATAATTACTAACCTGCCTGGTGGCGCAGCCTTAGCAGCCTATCTGCAAAGGCTTGCTGATTCGCAGCACGGACACCTGCAGCTGTGAAGTAAATGAAGTGATATTGAGACCTATACCTAGCCATAATATAGACTACAATTAGCAATTCTTACATACTTCATTCCATGGTTACCTACTCAGTAGTGGGGCATTTTCCATCCCACGGGCCTCTTGTATCCACTGATTCAGTCGGTCCTCCTTGCGTCTCTTCAGGTCTGAGTAGTGGTGTCTGACCTGCTCACCAGTCCGAGGGACACCTGTGGCGCTGGTCAGATCATGCGCTAGACGGTTCCAGGCTTCCGCTTTGTATTCAGTGCCCTGGAACTGACCATGCAGGAGTCTGTCATCATGATTATGGACGAGGAGCCAAACCATTACTTTTGACTCCTCAATGCCCCACTGTTGCACTCGAAATAGAGAGTCCTCTCCAACACTGGCCATGCTGCCTGCAGATGGGAGCTACAACCAGTTGCGTCAAGTATTCCCACCTATGGGGCTTAAATATGCCTCATTTCCCATACTTATTTGTGATTGGCCGGTTTTGAAAAATCTCAGGTGAAAGCACACCTGCTTAGCACTGGGTAAACTTCCATTGATATGTACGTGTGTGTTGAAAGTGCATGCATATCAAAAGCTGTCATGGCTTAGTGGTTCAGTACTGTGATTATGGTGCACAGTATCCAGGGTTCGAGGCCTGTCATGGCTTTTTATTTTACTACTGGCCAGACCGGCTAGGAGGTGTGGTTGTGTTCAGCCAACTTTGCTCAACTTTGCCCAACGTTGCTTTATGTTGCACAGCTACACACAAACATGTTCTGTTTGCACTAGTTGGCGTGATGCGCAGCTCCGTGCAAAGCCATTGCGCTAGTTAAAGCAGTGCTAAGCTATGAGCAATTATACTTAAATGTGCTCAATACTGGTAAACTTTGCTTAGCAGTGCTTCACATTGCTCAAGATACGTTACTTATGCATTCATCAGTATGCATAACCATTTCACCTTCTTATATATATGTGTGTGTATATATATATATATATATATATATATATATATATATAAAATGTCGTTCACTACTACATAGGCCATTTCAATGCTTTTTACTAAAATTTAAAAGATAAATGTCAGGAATTATTTTTATATACAGATTTCCTACAGAAAATAGAAAGGGAAGTGGTGGGACTCGAACCGGGAATGCCTCCTCTTTGTTTGAAGGCTCTACCACTACGCTATTGCTATTTGGCTTAATTTGCATACAAGTTTCTTATTATCCTCTGATGTCTAAACTGCTAACTGTAGCTAAGCAATGGGCACCCCGTGCAAACACGCACAAATACGGGCAGCTATATCGGGAATAATAAAAAAACAATTAAAAGTTTTACATTTTCTAATTGTACAGGGGTTTAGAATGTGGGGGAGTGTAGTGTTGGGTATGTACACATTTGAGCGGACTCGCTCATGTCAGCTGACATTTGCTGATTGAGGGACTTGTAGTGGCATGGATTTTTGGACTGCTTGGCAGTCCAACACTCCCCATGCACTCGTGCACGCTCCGTGTTAGCCTTAGAGTTGAGTCAGCGCGCCCTCATGAATATGCATGGAGGGTTGACGTCTTACTCTTAGGCTGCAGTTTCCGTGTAAGACTAATTTAGTCTTACACGGAGGATTAGTGAATCCCGGGGACTGTTTTTTTTTTTCATCCATTACCAAATGCTTTCACTTGAAGAAGAGCACTTTGCAAGTGCATTTAATCATGACAGGTCAGAACAAGTAGTGTGAAATGTACAAGGTATAATATAACTTTTAAAGGTACATCAGCAAGCAATTTTGAAATGGTGGGAAGTGAATTTGTACAAGCAGTTGCTTCCCTTGCAGCCTTAGTATGGTAATCCATTTAATACACTTCTAAAAGTTAATATTTACAGACAGCACAAACTTTTCACATCTGAGAGGGGACTAGAAAGAAGAAAATAACAGCTAGTAGACTGCTTAAGTGGGAGCACAGACTCTTAACCTGCCCTTTAGCATGGGTAACCTTAACTTTACAATAGATAATGCACGTGGGTGAAGCTGTCAATTTGGGGTAATTGCTCTTACCTGGAGGGATAAGCTTTATTTTTTTGAAAATGTACAATTTTGTGCAAGTCTGTTGCAAGTTTAACAGGTGTTAGGGTTCAAAAAATATATGTTCATAGAGGTACACCAGGCTAAACGACCACTACGACCCTTATAAGCCTACCTGTGCAACCCAAGTGTGACCTACAAATCTGACTTCTATATGGCAGAATTTTAATGACTGCCTCTATCCCTCAGACATGGGTGCCAGACCATGGTTAATTTCCAATTACCCATCCATTGGTCCAAGTTACGGTTAAACAGGTTTGAGAGGAACTCTTCCTTACATGGATGGGAAGCCTGTTCCAGAGAATGAGACTTCTCTGAGAAACGCATCTATTTTCTCCAACATGTCCTATTCATGTAGCAAGTAAAACTTAGGTCTTGTGATCTAGTAGTTCTTTTTTTCCTCAAAAATGTTTTATTTTTCAAATACAGTTGAATAAATTCCATATTATTTGTATATAACATCTTAAGATGCGATGTTTGCTCTGAGAGTCTTGCTGAAGAAGTACAGAGAAGGTCAGATGGAGTTCCATTGTGTCTTTGTGGACTTGGAGAAAGCATATGACAGAGTGCCTATAGAGAGGAGTCGTGGTATTGTATGAGGAAGTCGGGAGTGACAGAAGTATGTAAGAGTGGTACAGGATATGTACAAGGGTAGTGTGACAGCGGTGAGATCTGCCATGAGTGTGACAGATGCGTTTAAGGTGGAGGTGGGATTACATCAAGGATCAGCTTTGAGCCCTTTCTTAATCGCACTAGTGATGGACAGGTTGACAGACGAGATCAGACAGGCGTCCCCGTGGACTATGATGTTTGCAGATGACATTGTGATATGTAGTGAGAGTAGGGAACAGGTTGAGGAAACCCTGGAGAGGTGGAGATGTGCTCTAGAGAGGAGAGCAATGAAAGTCAGCCGGACCAAGACGGAATATATGTGTGTGAATGAAAGGGAGGATAGAGGAATGGTGAGGATGCAGGGAGTAGAGCTGGCAAAGGTGGATGAGTTTAAAGATCAACAGTTCAGAGTAATGGCAAGTATGGAACAGAGGTGAAGAAGAGAGTACAGGCAAGGTGGAGAAGTGTGTAAAGAGTGATTTGTGACAGACGAGTACCAGTAAGTGTGAAAGGAAAGGTCTACAAAAGGGTAGTGAGACCAGCCATGTTATATGGGTTGGAAACAGTGGCACTGACAAGAAGGCAGGAGTCAGAGCTGGATGTGGCAGAGTTAAAGATGTTAAAATTTGCAACGGGTGTGTCGAGGGTAGACATGATTAGGAATAAGTATATTAGTGGGTCAGCCCAGGATGGACAGTTTGGAGACAAAGCCAGAGAGGCGAGATTGCGTTGGTTTGGACATGTGCTGAGGAGGGATGCTGGGTATATTGGGAAAAGGATGCCAAGGATGAGGCTGCCAGGTAAGAGGAAAAGAGGAAGGCCTAAGATAAGGTTTATAGATGTGGTTAGAGAGGACATGCAGGTGGCTGGTGTGACAGAGCAAGATGCAGAGGACACGAAGAAATGGAAACAGGTGATCCGCTGTGGCGACCCCTAACCAGGAAAAGCCGAAAGAAGAAGAAGAAGAAGAACTATGTACACTATTTACATCAGCCTGACACTATAACAGAACTCAATATATACAATTACTTTATAGGTAGAACAATCCAGTTATCAGAGTGTATCTTTATAGGTATAACAATCCAGTTATCAGAGTGTATCTGTTCAATTATTGTAAAGTGTCAATCAGTAAGTCTTTTTTCCATGGATTGTTAATACATGGCTTGGGATGAATCCTTAGTTCTTTAATTTTAATTTCCAACAATGCGGTTGTCTTCAGTAGGCTGTAGAAGTCTTCCAAATTCGGTATTGTGTTTGCATTCCATCTTCTTGTTATACACTTCCTTGAGATTGCAAGAATTGTCCATACTAGATACATATTTGACTCATTCAAATGAGGACCTTTGTGCATATTTAATACAAGAGTTTTAAATAAGTTAAACGATTCATTAAATAAAGCTTGTAAAAAGGTTTTAATACCATTCCAAAATTGCTTAATTTTAACACAATCAAAAAAAATGTGAATCCAATCTGCACTGTGTATTTGCTCACACCTCCAACATATTCCCTTTGTGGAAGAATTAATTTTTGTAATTCTATCTGGAGTTAAGAATGCTCTGTGCAAGCATTTCCAATTAAAAACTTTCCAGTATTGTGTAAAGGATGTATGTTTTATTGATAATAAAATATTTTATTTAATTTCTTCAGTTAACTGTAATGAGTGTCCTTTTGTTATATAATTCCAATATGAGGATGTGGGTGTTTTAGAATTTATCAATATCTTGTAAAATTTTGAAATACTATTTCCCATGTCATAATCATTATACATGATTTCATAAAGGTATTTTGTAAGTTTAGGTATTTCTTTAAATGAAGAATTACTAATTCTTCCTAAAACTTGCGAATACATCAGAATGCTTTGCATAGTTAACCAACTGTTTGCATATCCAGAACTTTTAGTTCTTTGATACATTGAAACCAACAAACAAATCCTTTCTGTTCCCAGGAATTAATTATTTCTCTGTATATCTTATGTGGATAGCTCTTTGCAACTATGAATGGTGTTAAAAGATCAAACCAGATCTTTAAATCTATATTTGCATTAATAATTTTCCTAAATGAGTCAATGTAATAATTAATCATACGAGTTTTAGTGGGCATAGTTGTATTATATTGCATACTAATACATATGTGCCATGGCAAATTATCTGTTACTTTAATTTGTTTTGTAAATCAAATTCATTTATTATTACAGTTGGCAATTCTTTCCAATTTGCAGAATAATTTTGACTTATCCAGTCTGAGAATGTTTTAGATATTGATGCTTATATATATCTATATCTATATCTATATATATATCTATATATATATATATATATATATATATATATATATAGATATGTTTCTACATCAGGAAAGTTTAATCCTCCATTTCCATGGTCTGATATGATGTATTGAAGCTATTCTGTTTCTTTTGGGAAACCATAAAAATTTTATTAGGCATGAGTTTATTTCTTTGAGTATATTCCTTTCCGCTAACAGTTGTACTACCAAAGCTATATATAGAATCTTCGGTAGTAAAACCATTTTTTTTATTAACTGTAGTCTATCTTCAAATGTTAATATTATTTTGTTCCACTTTTCCACTGAGATTTTAATTGTATTGATGATATTGTAGTTTTTTGAGACCAATTCATTATTATCCTTGCATATCTCAATTCCTAGATATTTTAAGGTAGATACTTGTTTCCCTATGTGATTCCCCTTCGTCTGCAATTCTTTAAAAATAAAAATTTTGATTCTGATTTATTGAAATGGAGTCCTGAAGTCCTGTAAAATGTGTCTTATTAAAATATCTAATTCTTCTAATGTCTCTTTTGTATTGGATAATGTTAATATGTCAACAGCAAAGAGCATTACTTTAGAATTGTATTGATAAACATCTACTCCTTTGATTTTTGTATCGTTACATATTGAATCTGACAATATTTCAATAGCCAAAGCAAACAGAATTGGTGACATTGGACATCCTTTAATACCCTTTGTTATATGTATAGATTCAGTGGTGAAAGGACCTAGCTTAACATACGCTAAATTATTTGTGTGTGTGTGTGTATATATATATATATATATATATATATATATATATATATATATATATATATATATATATATATATATATATATATATATATTCTTTAGTAGATGAACAAAGGAAGGAGGAAAATCAAACACCAGAATTTTGAATAAATAGTCCCATTTTAGGGAATCAAAGGCTCTCTCTATATCTAAGCTAATTATGACTATTTTTTTATTAACATAATCTATAAGAGAAATTATCCTTTTAATGTTGTCATGTGTGTGTCTGATATATAAATCCAGTTTGATCACTATTTATTGTTTTGGATAGTGTTTTTTTCATTCTGTTAATATTGTCAAATATTTTATAGTCATTATTTAATAATGATATAGGTCTATATGAGGTATAAAGTTTTGAGGATTTGTTTTTCTTTAGGATTGGTGTGATTAAGGAACATCTCCAACAGGGTGGTATTAAAGCCTGTGATTGAATTTCTAATAGAGTTTTATGGAAGAGGGATAGTATCTTTGAAGGAAAAAAGTTTATATATTTCCATAATTACGCCATCTATACCTAGAGCTTTATTATTTTACCCTCTTTTATTGTATCTATAATTTCTTTGTAAGATATGGACACTTGCAGATCTAGTTTTATTTTTTCTGGTATTTTTTTTTATATTAGAACATTTTTCATCTAGATTTAATTGATCAATATGTACATTTTTGGAAAGGTTCGATATAGTGATTTCTATAGGCATTAAGAATGTCACCTATATCTGAGACATTTTTCCCTTTCTTTTCATGGAAGATACTTTTAATGTTAATTAGCTTTTGATTGTATTTTAATTCTTGTGGATAAATTATGTAGATATTTGGGAGAAATTGCCAATGTGTTAGAATTTCACTGTATTTACTGTTTAATACTTCTACTTTCTTTTTTATCTCCAAATGATTTTGATTTTTTTCAGTTTTTACTGACAAAAGTTTGGATTGTAGATCTAGAAATTCAGAATCCCAGTCTGATTTTTTTTATACCAAGTTAGGGTTTAACCATATATGTAAGCTTTTAATGAGTCCCATATCATTATTTTATTTATCTCTGTGGCGTAATTAATATCTAAGAAGAAGAACTGTCATTCAGATAACCAGGGTTTGAACTCTGACTTTGGTTATATATGCTGGAATTCTGGCATTGGGGATCAAATAGTTCGATACTAAAACTTCAAAATGGGTACAATCAATTGGGGTCTGAAAAGGGGCAGGGAGTGCTTGAGAAATTAATGATTTTAGAGTGCAAGTCATGGGCAGCAAATATTTTATCTATTCTAGTTTGGGTATCAAATCTGTGATCTTGATGGGAAAACAACAGAGACTTATCTTCTTTAAATTTGAAAGTATCTACAAGATGAAATGATTCTACCCACTTGTTTAATGCTTTTGATACAGCAGATGTATGCAGCGGTCTTTTATTTGTAGTTTCAGAAATATCAAATATACAGTTAAAATCTCGTCCTAATATTAAGTTGCCTTTATAATTATTGGAAATTAAATCCAAGTGTTTTTTTTTTTTTAACCGTTCCTGATCTGGGAACCAGTATAAATTGGCTAGGGTCCATATTCGGTTATTATATTTAACTATTACTAATGCCATAAGGCCTTCTTTATCTTCATACTTATAAATGATTTCTGGGTTAATCACATTTGTTTTCAATAAAATTGTTACCCCTTTTGTCTTTGTCTTATAAGTGGATGCACCAATATCATACATTCCTTAGGACTCTATTTGTAATTGTCATTTGTTTTGAAATGAGTTTCTTGAAGGAAGACAATTTGTGCTTTGTTCAGTTTTAAATTTCAGTAGATTTAATCTCTCGCTAGGATTGTTTAAGCCATTGGTATTTAAAGATAAAGTTAAGGAAATTATCAGTTTTATACTTTGAGTGTATGTTTTGGTCAGGCATACTAAACATGCTTTTGTGAAATAAATTTAAACTAATAAATGTTAACAAAACTAACATCTGCACTAGCCATGGAATGAAAAGTTCCTAATCTGATGGATAAACCTAAGTCTATCAGATTATCACTCATGCCTTTACAATCCAGAACATCTGAGCTCCATAAATTGAATTATCATATGGAGAATATTTGTCATAGGAATAAGCAATATTTATATTATTTTGAACAGATCTAGAACTATTGTAGATTAAACAGAATTCTAATATAAATGTCTACTTATTGTATAAGCAATTAATATTTACATGAAAGATGACACGCAATTCAATCATAGTAAAGTAGGATGCATCATATATAAAACCCTCAGTAAAAGATTATAAGTTATTAAACATATTCACCCATATTAAGTCTTTCAAAACATATTACTTAATATAAATAGATGGTAATATTTATACCTAATAATGTTAATACAATGTATTTTACCAGATACATCAGAAGTTATATTTCATTGTTTGCCAATCACGGTTTGTTGCTAACTTATTTAAAACATCAAGTTTGTTTTATGCAAACATTGATGAAAGTTAGTGAATGTTAATTATTAGTGCATCCCTCTTCCCCCCATTTCTTACACAAGGATTTTAATATCGGTCATTTCTTATTATAAAATGAGTGAAGTTATAGGTTAAAAACAATGATTACAAGCTCCCTTTCCATATTCATAAATTGCCATTTTACGGCATATACTGAAAGTTTTGAGATTTAAATGGCAACATTCTATTTTGTATAATCAGCAAATGTTAAACTGAGTGATTGTCAATTTAATACTATTTGCTCAGAATGCGATTGTTATATTCTGTGACATTTCAAGTTCAGACTTCTATTGTTTCTCTTGAACAACTCTGTCAGTTTGATGTCATGTATGAAATATTGGTTACCCTGGTAACAGCTCAATTACTGTATGTGGTCAAGATGGGTTACAAAAACTACAATTCAAGTTAAAGCAATTACATGACTTGTTATGCATATTCACTTATATAAGAAATAATCATGCTTCCCCTTGACATTCAATGTAGTAAGTCATTTAAGACAAGTTAAGACAGTAGTATTATACACAAGTCCATGTTATTAAATCCTGCCTTTAATATCTACATTCAGCAGACTGCTGCATCTTATATGAAGAGTATATATGTTGTCTAGATTTACTAAAATCATACATTACATAACTATTGCGTTTCTTTTTTTTATTTTTTGCTGTTGCTTAGTTACTTGAGAGACCACAAGCTGTAATGTTTATTCTTATTATTAGCTCCTTCCAAGCATGTTTATACAGTCCATAGACTTTAAATTATGAGACCCTTCTAGTTTGTTACAAGTATATTTCCATTGTTACATACACACATACCAGTACTTAAAGCATGGGCAACAATGCCCATCCAGTTTTGCCAGAATATCATTCACTAGTTCATGTGGTGTGTTTCCAGGCTGTTCTTAAAATATCCAAACCAATATTTGTCCGGTTCCATTTTACCAGCCTGTCCCATGCAGTGGCCACTCTGCCAGTGAACCACTCAACACTCTTTCCATTCCCACAGATATTTCCATGAAGGAAATCTGATGAATCTTTAGTACTTCCCGGCAACCCCAAACACTCCTAGAATCAGCTATCCCCATATGCCCAACACATCTGAGCAAGCTCACCTTCCAGACCACTGCAAAGGGTTCTGCACAAGACCAAGTGCTGTTAGTCTTTCACAATAACCCAGACTTCCACTCTTATGCAAGTCCTAAACGTGTTTGGACAAAAATACATTGTAAATATAAAATTGCGATTATTTATTTTTTTATCAAGAATCAACTTAATGAGCTAACCGAAGTGTTGGGAGACCATCAATATGTGTACATGTGGTTTAAAATGGCCCTTTTGTTATATAGATTTTATTTTTTTTTTAAAACCAAAAACGTCATTGCTGAGAACCATCTCGGAGGCTCCTCAGAGCCATTAAGCATCATCATCACTCTGTCTCAGTTACCATAGCAACCTGGGAGCATCTGTTTCTGTTAGCGTTCTGTGTACTGCATACCAGAGGCTCGCGATGCACTTGAAGCAAAGCTTCACTTCACTGCAACTTGAAGCCTAAATTCCCTCCCTTTCAGCGAACCAGCAGCCAGGAAAGGAACAGAGAGCAAAGAGATAAAAAAAAAAAAAACTCCCAACAAGCCGCCACAACAAGAGACAGCACACTCCTCCAGCCCTCCCACCTCTCACTCAGATGTACAAGCAAACCATTCTCGGCCAAAATATCCCAAATCACAGTTCTATCCACCCCTTCCTCTGCATCCAGGCTAAAACACCAAATGTCTCTTCCTAATACACAAGCATCAGTAAACCTCGATAACAAGCCGTAACCCACAGCTTCCCAGAGATGAAAACGGCAACATACAACAGATGCCAGACACAGCTGCAACCACATAAACCATATCAGGATTGATCAAACAGCACTCAAAGCTATGATACCTGCCATAATTGACATTAACTATGTTTATACACAATAATGACATTTGTACTAGCTGCCAGACAAAGCTGCATCCATGCATACCATACCAGGATTGATCAAACAGCACTTGTAGCTATGATACCGGCCATAATTGATATCAACTATATTTAACCAAAATAATGATGACATTTGTACTAAGAGCTTCCTACTATTACTTAACCAGGACATAACATGACATTTCTAAATCATACTTTAACTGAAGAAGGCATTAGTCTCCATGACATTTTTTTTTCAAAAAACACTACTGTTACTGCTATATGTCGTTAATTTGTTACATATGAGTCTGAACTCGGATGACTGGTACCTTGTTGAATTACTTAAATTATTATAAGTAAAATCAATGAAAAATGAAGATAAATCTTCATGGAGTTCAAGTAGGGGAATAGAAACTTCTATGTTTGTATTATATGTTGCTTTGTTTGGCTTATACATAATGTAAATAGTAACCAATCTTGACCTACCTTTGTTTGTGAAGAATTATTGGACTCTTTGAACATTCTGAATAAATCATTACTGTTTCTCAGTTGATTAAGAAACCCTCCTTTTTTCAAAATAAAAACAGAGGACAAGTGATGTCCCATATTGGTTGATACTTTGAGAGATGTAGTTGTTAAGAGTTACTTTTTGGGACCGCTATCTTGGAATCTGTTTTTGTTTCTTCTTTCTAGCATCAGTCCAAGGATTGGTTTCTTTTATTCTTTTAGGAGTAGGGGCCATCCATTCCATTTCTTCTGGGATAGACACTGTTGTTTTTGATAAATATAGTAGCTTCTAAGTCATTAAAGGTTCTCATCTCACTGGCAAAAACTACTTTTATCTTAGCTGGAAAGGCCAGCTGTGCTTTAATGCTGTTTTGTTTCAACAGTTTTATTATTGGCCAGACTTTTTCCTTTGTTCTAGTATTCTGGAAGAATAATCATTGCCAAATCTCATCAGGCTTTGACTGTATTTTAAGGGTGATTTTCTCCAAGCAGATTTTAATATTAGTTCCTTGTCCAGAAATGAAAAATTTTATAACTATGGATCTAGGGGGAGTATTTGTTGAGTTAGAAGCAGGTTCCGCAGTGCTCTATGCGCTCTATGCCCTTTCAATTCCAAATGAAAGTCCCTCTTTCAAGTCTAAAAATTCAGAAATCCAGGTTAAGAATGAAATAAAATGAATAAAATGAAATTTGCACATATATATTTTTTACCAAAAAATCTTTTACTAAAATTTAGTGGATGATATATCAATATATCACTTGGATAGTGAATTATTTTACAATTATTAACATGGATTTAATCTTTAGATATATTTGTACATAAATAAACAATTAAGTTTGTTATGTGTATATTCACTTTTTGAAGTAGTAATTGTTCTACATATATATATATATATATATATATATATATATATATATATATATATACTTAATGAATTTTTGTATGTGCTGAAAAGTTATATTATAAAAGTATAAATGGTTTAAAAGTATAAATGTTTAAAATAATTTAAACAGACCAAAATAAGTAAATGTCATATTTCTATTTTATATATAAAGGTCACTTTAAATTTTGAAGTACAATTGAATTAACTCATGAATTAATCAATTAGTTAAATAGTATAAAAGGAGTTCATTTTGAAACCTGTAATGTGATCCTTTGAAGGCGAATAGCCGAGGTACCAGATCGTTGATGGAATCAAGAACATTGGTGGAACCTGACTGTTGGTGTGTTTTTGGTAAGAATTAACTAATGTCTTCTCCTTCAGTGTTTACAGGAAGACCAAAGATGCTTACGTAGTTTCTCCTTTCCCTGTTTTCTAAGTCAACTCTTTTGTTAAGCAGCCATGTATTCTGTTTAAGCAGAAATTCTTTTTGGAATTCTTCCTCTTTCAGTCTCCCTTCAATGTCATTTAAAGAAGTCTCTATATTTATTTTTGTATGGAGTTACTATAATAGTTCCTTAAGAGTATCTGTCTGTTTTTGAGAATTTAATTTGAGGTTTTCTAAGTAATTTTTAAAGCCATCGTAAGGTAGATGTCATCAATTGCAGTTCTTTGTTTTCAAAGCAGCATCTGGAGGACAATTCCTTGAGTTGTTCATATTCAGTGACTCAATATATCCCCAAGTTACTTGACAGGAAAATTTTTGTACATCTCCACCAAAATTGATATTTATGTAGTTTAGTAGTTTATCTATAGATTTCTGACATTTTAAATTTGAAAATAACATTTTCCTATATTATACTAGTTTATGGAGCTCTCAAAATTCACTGCTCTCAGGTAGCCATCTAGGCTCCGCCCCTCTACATAATTATTTGTGGACACAGTTCAACTAGAAGGGCATCATTCTCAGAGATGGACAGTTTACCGGTTTTAAAAATGGCCTTGGACAAAACATGAATAAACAAATGACCAAAAGAATGACTAAGAAAACACCAAAGAGAAACAGTTATTTACACATTTTCATGACTAACTAGAAGGTGTTGAGACCTGTACAATTTCAAAAATCAAACAGTAACATGGCAGAAGGAAACAATTTGTTTTCTATAAATGCCATCCTTTCAGTCTTACTTACTTCGTCAATACCTTTGGAACCATCAACTTTTCTAACTTTGCCTTGTTTTTCATAAAGCTCTATAATAGGCTTTGTGGACTCCTGGTAGGTCTTTATTCTGCAATGTAAACCATCAAACGTTCAGTGAAAAGATCAGCACTTGGCTTTAATTTCAGAAACAAAATAAACAAAGTACATACAACCTTTTTTGTAGGCTCTCTCTATTGTCATCAGTTCTTCCACTGCTTTTCCCTCTTTCGAGGCAGCGGTCAATACAAACCTAGCAATAAAATATGTCAATTAATGACATCCAATTTCAATATAATAAAACAAAGTTACAGTGTAACACAAAATTTATCATTTTAAGCACATATGCAGTAATCTATATTTTTAAAGCAAGTGTTTAAACTGCAAATTATGCCATTTCGATTAGAGTATCTGCCTTTTCTGTTGTCTTAAATGAGCCAATGACACAGTAGGCTACAAAATACAACACTGAAAATGTGTACTTCTGAAAAAGGCAGTTCAGTTTACAAACAGATCAGGAAAAAAAGGTCCAAGCAGCTGTGCTCAGGGAATCATTAAACATAAAAAGCATGCCAGCAAAGTACTTTTGTGCAAGTGTATTTACCATGAAATTAACATTTGAATGGCGGAATCACTGCAGAAGGATGCCTTTATATGACTGGGAATTAGCCCAAGACAAAGTCATAAGCCTTCTAGCCACATCTTTTCAGCAATTAGGTATTCATAGGAGCATGTGGTTGCCATCTTGTATTGTGGCAATTTGGAAGAGCCCAATGATAACAATAGCAGCAGGTAGCCAAAACAAGCAGAGATATCAAGAAAGACGCATGCGCCTGATGCTCCTGTCAACGGGCAAATAAACCTGCAAAGGCAAAGCCAGCCTTACCTTTTACACAGAGTATCCAGCTTGTAATGCCTACAGAAAGAATAACCAAAAGTTCCAAAATCAACTTTGCAAATGCGCCAGCCAGAAATGTCTTTGGAGAAGGCCAACAGTAAGAGCAGCTGCCCTTGCAGACTGCACTCTAACTTGCCCATCCAAGACCCTGCTATATCTATCATACTGAAAGATAATGCATGATGCAGTTAACCCAGCATTTGGGAACAGTTTAGATTCTGGTCAGCACTGCTTGTCTATCATAACTGATACAAACAACCAGTCAGTTAATCTGAAGTCCTTGGTGTTGGTGTACCCCAGTTGTCTTTGCACACAGACAGCAAGATACATTCTCTCACTTTTTTCAGGATAGGGATAGAAAAAGTACAGTTGTGTACACTTCCCATAAATGTAGATGTCGAGTGTATTCACTGTTGCAGTCATCATATTTGGGTTATCCCTGCCAGGGTAGCCCTCGGCCGGCCCGAATACCAGAGGCTTAGTATTTCTGTGTCGTCTGCTGTTGCTTCAGGACTGACATCAGGTCGTCAGTAGTATAAAGTAAGGCAGCTGACACCATTACATCAGTTTTTCTTGCCCAAACCTGTCAGGAGCCCCCAAGTAGGAGCTAGGTTCTGGTGGAGAAACCCACCAGTATAAATATCAATATGTCCCTTAGAAAGAAAAAAAGAGAAGAAAGGGGGATGGAGGTAGGGAAACCAGGACTGCAACAGAGAATACACTCAAACATCTATATTTATGGTAATTGAACTATATTCTTCATGTTACACTGTTGCAGTCATCACATATGTGTTGATTCCCCAAAGCTGAGTAAAAAGGTGGAAGCAGTCAAAGAAACTAGGGGCTGGCTAGGATGCCCTGCAACACTGCAAAGGCAAACCCTTGCCCTGGATCTGGAAAAGAGAGGCAGGTGGTAATGTTTGGCAAAAGTGTGAACAGATGTCCAGGTGGCAGCCTACAGGATGTCCGTGGTGCAGACTCCACTGAGGAAAGCTGCAAAGGTGGAGGCTGCTCTGGTGGAGCGAGTCCTGACTCTCTTGGGGGGAAGCTTTCCATGTTGTTTGTAGCAGAAATGGATGCAGTATGCTATCCATTTGGAAATGGTTTGTTTAGAGATGGCTTTGCCTTCTGCCCCTGTAGCAAAGTTAACCAGCAACCGATCAGACTTTCTGAAGGATTTAGTCCTGTCTAGATAGAATCTGAGCTGTCTGTGCACCTCTAGAGTGTGCAGATTATTTCTCCTCCTTGTTCTGGGGATTAGGAAAAAAGGTGGTCAAATGAATGGATTGGTTGAGAGTCACAATGGACACCACCTTGGGCATGAAGGAGGGATTAGTTCTGAGGGATACCCTGTCAACATAGATGATGATGAAGGGTTCCACAGCCATGAGCACTTGCAGCTCGGAGATTCTTCTGGCTGAAGTGATGGCCAGAAGGAATGTTGTTTTTCAGAAGAGAAATTTTAGCTCTGCAGAAGAAGCTGGTTCAAAAGGGGGCAGGACGAGCTTTTCTAAAACATAGTTAAGGTCCCAAGCTGGGGTGGATGCCCTTCTGGGTGGCCTCAAGTTGCTAGCCCCTCTTAGGAACTCTGATCAAAGAGTGTGAGAAAAGGGGCTGCTCAGTGGGAAAATGAAAAGAAATAGCAGCGGTAATTTTTATACAGGAGAAAGAGGCCACTGTGTAGTAGGTCAGCTAATTAATCCAGGATGAGAGTGAGGGAGGGCTGTGCCATATTGGCTCCTTTAGCCTGGATCCAGGTGCAGAATCTTTTCCATTTGTCAGCATAAGACTTTCTAGTGCTAGGGCACCTGGCCTCACGGATAACATCTAGAACCTGTTTACTGAGGTTGGCAGATTGATCCGGGGTTAGGGAATAAGCCAAGCTGCCAAATTGAGTGTTTGCAGTTGGGGATGCATAAATTCCCCTTCCCTCTGGGTCAGGAGGTTTGGAATGCGAGGAAGATGCCATGGTGGCAGTGGTGACAGGCTGCGCGCGCAAGGGGTACCAGTGTTGGTGAGGCCAATCTGGAGCTATAAGAATTGTCCTTGGTTTTTCCTCCTTTATTTTGAGCAGTACCCCAGGGATGAGAGGTAGTGGAGGAATGGCACAGACCGACAGATTGACCCAGGGGAAGGACAGGGCATCCACTTTCCAAGCCATGCAGTGATGCTCCCTGGTGCAGAATTTGCTGAGCTGACGGTTGGTGTGGGAGGCAAAGAGAACAACCTTCAGAGTGCCCATTTCTGAGTTATTAAGGTAAAGGTTCTTCTGTTGAGCTGCCACTCATGTGGGTCCAGAAGATTTCTGCTTAATTGGTCTGCCAGAGAGTTGGGAGAGCCTGGTAAGAATTGGCTAACAGGTGCAGTTGCATGGCAGAGGCTGTGTGCCAAAGGGTTATGTATGGCCAGCCTGCATAGAGGGTAGGAGTGAGTCCCTCCCTGCTTGTTGATATACCACATCACAATGGTGTTTTCTGATCAGGAGAGCCCCTGGGGAGAGAAGGGGTTTGAAAGATATCAAGGCATGCTGGACAGCCATTATCTATTTTTGGTTGATGTGCAGAGGGATTTGTTGCGGGCTCCGTTGGCCCTGTATGCACCTGTCGTCCAGGTATGCACTCCAAGCATAGTCTGATGCGTCTGTGGTGAGGGACTGGCCAGCGAGGGATGGTGTGAAAGGCAGGCAGTCCCTTGTTGTGGGATCATGCTGTTGCCCACCAAAGACTTTTACGAGGCAAGGAATTATAAGTATAAGAGTTTCCAGGTTTTGACAGTGTTGACACCAAATGTGTTTTAAGTACCATTGAAGTTTCCTCATATGCAGTCTGGCATATGGAATGAGTAGTATACAAGATGCCATGAACCCCAGAGCTTGCAAGATCTTACTTGCAGATAACTGGAGCCTGGTGGCTAGTTGAGAGAAGTAGGCTGTCAGGAAAATTTGTTTTTATGGTGTAAGGAATGCCATCTGGGATGCTGTGTCCAGGTTTGCTCCCAGGAAGATAATCCTTTGGGTGGGCACCAGTTTGGATTTCTTTTCGTTGACTATGTACCCTAGGGAGGTTAGTAGGGTCTTTACAAAGGCCAGGTGCTTGAGCAGCTTTTCCTGGCTGTCTGCCTGATTAAGGCAGTCAGCTAAGTATGGGTAAATCTGGATATTCCTTTGTCTGCAGAAGGCAATGGCCGTAGTTAGACATTTTGTGAAAACTCTGGGAGCAGTAGGTAAGCCAAAGGGAAGCACAGAGAACTGAAAAAGTGTTGAGATCCTGCCCTGACACGGAGACATTTCCTGCAGGATTCCCTTATAGGAATGTGGAGGTAGGCCTCTCTTAGATCCAGGGTGGCTAGCCAAGCGTCCTTGGAAAGCATGGGTAGCAGCTGCTAGAAGGTGAGCATTTTGAATTTTGGGATCACCATGAAGGTGTTTAGAATGGATAGATCGAGGATGGCACCAGGTGCCCTCTTTTCTGGGCACCAGAAAAAGTCTGGAGTAGAAACCATGGCTTATCTGTTCTGCAGCAACTATTGTCCTCATAGAAAGCAGGGAAAGGATTTGCTTTTGAGCCTCTGCCAACTGGTTTGGAGATAGACATGGGAACCCTTTTGGGGTTGGAAGGGTGTGGAAGGAAAATTTGTATCCGTGAGACACTATGTTGAGAACCCAGTGGTCGTTGGTACTGGTGGCCCAGGTGCTTGCGTGAAAGGAGAGTTTTCCTCCTAGGGGTAAGTGAAGGTGGGCAGAAGGAGTGTGTGGGGGAGGTAAGTCATTGTGAGTTCTTACCATAAGGGGGTGGTTTAGAACTCCCTGGTTTTGAAGTGGAGGTAGTCCATTGCTTAGATCTCAGCATTCCCTATGGCTGCTGTCTGGGGGGGGGGGGGGGTCTGAATCCCCAGGGCCTATGCTGGACTGGCTTGGAGGGAGCAGAAAAAGGACCGGTGTTTGGTGGGATAACGCCTGCTGAACCTGGGGGTGGCTGGACTTATAAGAAATCCTTAACTGTTTGCATAGATTTTGCTTTTTCTTCCATCATTTTTAAGACCTCTTCTGCCTTACTGCCAAATAAGTTGCCTTTGTGCAGGGGGGCAACAATTTAGATTTGAAAAGGTCTGGCAGGAGCGGTTCCTTAAGCCATGCATGCCTTCTAATGACAGATCCAGTGACTGCTGCCCTGCATGAAGCTTCTAGGGCATCAAAACCACAGTGCAATGTGCGTTTAGTTACTTGAATTGCAGAATGCATTAACTCTTGCAATTCTTTAGATTCTGCCCAAGAAGGAAATGAAGACATTTTTTGTTTGAGGATTTCCAGGGTATGTTGCTGAAATTTTAGCATATGGAACTGACAATTTAGTGCCCTGATAGCAAGAGTAGCTGAGGTGTATACTTTTTTAGCCCATCTGTCTACTGCTCGGGAATCCCTATCCGAGGGGGTGGGATTCTTAGCAGAGGTTGCTTTAATCCCTTTAGGCCCTTGAGAAATTAACTCAGGTCAGCAGTAGGATTTTTTAAAAAGAAATTTGTGTGAGTCAGGGACTCTAAGTACCTATCTGGTTTTCTGGGCGCAGGAGGGAGGGTGTCAGGAGTCAAGCTGGATGCCAGGAAAACATCCTCCACAACATCCAGGATAGCCAAAGGTCTGTGCTGTTGAAGATCTAGGAATTCCGAGAGTCGCTTTTTAGACTGAGGGTAGTCTTGACTTTACCACTGGAAATGCTCCCTTAAGGTATGCAGGGTTTCCACAAAGGAAAAATCCTCTAGGGGAGAGGCTGAAGGGATGGAATCCTCTGCATCAGAATCTTCATAAGTAGAGAGGGGTTGCTTATCTTCATATTCAGAAGCACCAGAGTCATCTGACTCTTGTTCAGACAGAACTACAGGGGGCAGATCTCTTTTCCACTTGGAAGGGGTAGCTTGCCTCCCCTGATCAGCATGATAAGGTCTTCCCCATTTTAAACATCTGAGATTGAAACAAGGAAGCAGGAGCCTGAGAGGGAGTCGGTTTCTTGGGCGAGGTTCGTACCCTGGGGGCCTAAGAAACTCGGTCGTTTTCAAAAGAACAGTAGTAGCGAAAGAAGAAGTCTGTTTGTGTCGAGAACCGGTAGTGCGAAGGACTTCCTCGGAAGCTGGTGCCTGCTCAGCAGTTCCGGACCCATCCAAGGTAGAGATGACCGCAGGATCCTTAGTCGAAGAAGAGTTTTGCGGCATACCAGACTCCAAAAGGGTCTCAGTAACAGCCTGTGAATCAACAGAAGCTGGCATCAGGGGCAGCAAAAGCACCTCACTGAGGACCGGAGAACTGAAGACTAACTTAACGGAAGTCTCGTTAGTAGATTTGGACTTGTGCGGTCTGTCTTTATCTTTAAATTTTTTTCGGAAGATCCGTTGTCTGATGACTTACCGAAGCCAGATCGGAATTAGAGGGCTGTAAGCGAAAATACTTGGCTACAATAAGGGCCCGACGATAGATGGTTCTGGCGTTGAACAAAGCACAGAAGCAACAACGGGGGACGTCGTGGTCTGGGCCTAAGCAAGTGACACAGTAAGAATGGAAGTCTCGGTGTGGTATTTGCTTTCCACAGGCGAAACAATTAACTTTTTCTGACATCGTGCAAGAAAAAAGCATCCCCAACGGGGTACTTAGCTTCAGAATACTTCAACTTGGTAGACGAAACTAAGGTAGCGGCCTACCGGCACTCGTGCAAACTGCTTCGGGCTCCACGGCAAGAAAGACTGATGCAATGGCGTTGGCTGCCTTACTCTGTACTACTGACTACCTGGATGTCAGTCCTGATGCAACAGCAGCCGATGCAGAAATAGTAAGCCTCTGGTATTCAGGCCGGCCGAGGGCTACCCTGGCAGGGATAACACAAATGTGATGACTGCAACAGTGAAACATGAAGAACATCTGTCAGATGGACAATGATTTCGAATTATTTCAGATCTTGCCACAGGCATTAATGAGGGGGTTGCTTTCAAAGATAATGTGTCGTTTATAAAGGTAATACATTGTCTCCTTTCACTTCATGGCCTGCAGTCTGTGGGAAATGCTACTAGGAAGTGAATCTTCCAAGACAAATGTTTCAGTTTAGCTGTAAGGCAGGTTTAAAAAGAGAAAAAGTCAGCATCTCTTAAAGTTCAGTTCCTGTTCTGGGGAGATGGAGTATCCATTCTGGTCAACATCTTCCCTAAGATGCAAGTAGAAATGGGCGATACATGAACCTTTATAAATGAACAAGGCAGGCTTTCTTAAAACAGATCTTGGGAATATGGCACAGGAAGTTTATTCTTTATTCAAAACCAGTGTGAAACCCTTGTTCATTTAGATAAAATGGACATCCTAATATTTGGCCTTCTTGCATCTGTAAGAATATGGACAACACCTATTCAGAATGTCTGTGTGAAAATGCACTGAAATCTTCCAAACTGTAAGCATTAGGCTCTTGAGGTTCAGATAAAACAGTATCCTGCCCTAAAGTGACAATCTTGCATATACAATTTGTAATGAGCAATGAAAGAATGAGTACTGGATTAAGTGGCAGGTGCACAAATGTCATCTGTTGAAGTTCTTGAAAAGAAGTCAAAAGTGGAAACAGATCTTATGGAATAAGCACTTGTGGGGTCTTGGTAATGTCAAACCATTTTCCTTAAAAAAAACTGAAATGCACAAATCAGTGAGCCACTTAGCTAAAGTTACTTTAGACACAGACTGACACAATTTAGCCTTTGAAAAGAAAGCAAAACTGGTCAGACTTTCTGAAATTCTTTGTTCCATGGAGGTAGAACTTAAGCTGTCTCTGCACATTCAACAAAGCATACCTCCCCCCCCCTTATTAGAGAACTATGGAAAGAAATCTGCCCAAATTAATAAACAGAGAACAGATTTTGACGCTACCTTCAGAAGAAAAGTGTTGGTACGAAGGGAAACTCTCGTCTATGAAAAATTAGGTAAGGTGGTGGTCAACATAGAGCCTGGGAGTTCAGACAGTCAGCTAACTGATGTAATAGCAACTAGATAAATGGTCTTCCAAGACAAGAAAGTCACTTTGGCTGCAGTTTCAAAGGGGAACTGTGTCAAGGGCCTGAAGAAGAAGTGTGATCCTTAATAGGTGGTCTCAGTAGAAAAATATCTTTAAGGAACTTCTTGCATAGCATGAGAGAGAGACCACAAAAGAATGGTCTTTGGCAATATGAAAATTGGAAATCGTGGAAAATTCAAATGTGACTGCATAGTAACTTGTTCCACTATGGAAAATCAATGCAAGAAAATTTAAGAGCTGGAATGGGTGCGGAGAAAGGATCCAGGTGTCTCTCAAGGGCCCAAATAGAGAACCTTTTACAATTTGCTCTTGTATACCTTCCTAGTAGGATCCTTTTGGGAAGATGTAAATATATACAAGACCTGGAAAAAAGCCTGGACTGTCTAGCCATTATTGGAAATAGAGAAACCATGTGGTCAGCTTCAGGACTTGTATGTCCAGATGAGGCAAGTCTGGACAGGTGAGACAGAATATCAGAAGGAGGATCCAGAACCCAAGGAGCGAGTATCAGGTGAAGACAAAGGAAGAGAAAGGAAACCACACTTGACAAGGTCAGAATGGGACAATGAGGATCACCTTGCTCTTCTGTTGACATGATTTCTGTAGAAACTGAGATAAAGGGAGTAGGAGGAAAAGCATAATGAAGACCGGGGGGGGGGGGGGGCGCAATTATGAATCATAATGTCTCTCAGCAACTCCCCGCCTGGGGGGGGGGGGGGGTCACGGCAAAATACCTACTGCATTTGAAGTTTTGGGGAGAAGAAGAGAGCTAGCACCATGGCTGTCCCCCACTGATGAAATATCTGCTTCACCAATGAAGGTTTTAAAGATCACTCATAAGGCAGTAGAACAGATCTGTTCAGATAGTCTGCTAAAGCAATGGACTTTCGAAGAATGTGCATTACTAACAGAAAGTGGATAGAAGAGATCACTCACTGAGACACTCTCACTGGGTTTTAACACAACGGGTAAGAGTGGGTTCTCCCAGTGTCTGTTGATGCACAAGACTAATGACATTTATTTCTCTATGGCAATCATCCCCCGAGGAAAAATGTCTGGAAAGGCCTGCAACATTAGGACTGCCCTCCTCTTTAGGACACTGGTGTGAGGACTGGCCTCTAAGGTGGAACACGTGCCTGTCCCAGGTAGAGTCCATGGTAAGCAGAAAATTGGGTAATAGCAGAACAAAGGGGTGACAATGAGAAACATCTGGTACGTGAATCCACCAGGTTACATGCTCCTTGCATATCTTGGTGATTCGAATGGGAAAGTTCATTTGGGGGGGGTTGTTGATTTATCAACCACTGGACTACCAGTGTCCACTGCAGTACCCTGATATAAAATCTTGCCAGTGGTACAGGTGTTATGGAGGCTACCATCGAACTGAGAAGCTGCAGAACCAATTTGGCTGGGGGTGAATGAAGAGAGACAACAGGTGTTACAGCCTGATGATGTAACATGGACAGTCTGGAATGAGGAAGTCTTGCTATTTAGGAAACTGTATCCAGGTGAGCACCTATGAACTCCAGGACATGGGTGGGAGACTGAGACTTGTAGTGGACTGTGATGCCAACACTGAGACACAAGTGGAGCAGGTAGTCCCTGGTGCAAGAAAAAAGATGCTTGGTGGGAGCACAGAAGAGCGAGTCGTCCAGGAAAAGAAACAAAGAATCCAAGTAAGGATACGCTCAGGATCCAAGCAATCTCAGGTGAGCTGCAACCACTGCAATACATCTGAACACCCAGGGGGCTGTAGAGAGACCTATGGGGCTGGGCTCTGAACTAAAAGTGACTAGCTCCCAACTGGAAGTGACCATCTGTCTATTTTGATGTGACAGTACTACACATCCTGGAGATCTATCAAGCACATCCAATCACCTTCCACAATACAGGCAGAATGAACTGACCATGATAATTGAGAACTTGAGTGTGACAGTTGGTTCACCAAAAAGAATCTTGAATAACTTTCAAACCCTTTCTGGTCTGGCAGGACCATTTGGAGGATTCCTTCATTTGTTTCTGGATTTCTAATATTGTGTCTTCTCTGATGGGGGAGGCACATTGGGTAACCTCTTTGATATGCTTGCTGGAAGACAGGGAGATGGACTACAGAAGCCTCTAACTGCCTGCACCCAGATGTCTTTGGTGATTGACATTCAGGCCTCTGGGTGCAGAGACAAGCAGCCCCCAAACCACTTCCAGAGTGCAGCAACCAGGCAATCCCTTAGGGGCACTGGTATGGCTTTGCAATGAAGGGACCTCTGAAATCCTGAATTTGCAGGCCTCCTCTGCCTTAGGGGCAACCCTCTTTTATTAGAGTTTCAATCTCTTCCTCAGTGGGATCCATCTCCATAGGAGTCCAGGAGGAAAAACTCTGATTTTCAAAATCAGATCTTTCTTTTCCCCTTTCTGGTTCCTGGAGAATGTCCAGTGGGGCGCTAGGGGTTAGAAAACTACGAGTTTTCCCATCCTGTTCACTCCTGAAGAGAATTTCTTTAATCTTTGATTCAAAATGGGCTGTTCACTCTAACAAAGCATTGATGAAAGACATCTTAAAAGGCTCTGCAAAGTTGCACAAGTGCATCCCAGGCATGCCACCGAACAGTAATGCCTGAACATGCAGCTCTAGATGTACCATTTGCCACGTGAGATCAGAAGCATGGAGGTGATCAAGATGGACTGAAGGGTGGCCAGCTGCAAAGACATGCCTTCCCTGCCCTATGAAGATATGGACCCAGTGAGGGACTTTGAGAGCTCTAAGTCAAGCCCTTCTGGAATCTGGTAAAGTGTGCCAAATAAATCGTTACCATAAAGTTTCCCAAAAGACCATCACTTTTTTTAACCCCCTTGACTTACCTTCTTTTGAAGTGCTCTTAAAAAATGAT